>NW_025783664.1:0-27734 GCF_021130785.1 Homalodisca vitripennis
TGATGAGGCCTACATTCATGGAGCCAATCGTATCCGTCGTAAATGGTACAATAATTGTCGGTATTTTGGTCCGAATGTAAAAAATCCACATTGGTATATTGAAGCTCATACATAATAATATCCGTAAAAAATTTTAATATTTTGGCAGGAATAATTAGGCACCACACGATAGTTGAAAATGTTCATATTTAATGGAAATTTAAAACATTGAAATTATTTACAAAATCTGCTTTGTCAATCAGGGGATCTATTGCAGGACCTGCACTTCAACACATGTTTGGGACAAGGAGACCGGCAACATTTTGTTACAAGATGGTGTGCCCTTATTTTTTATTCCCCACATTATGGTCGTCGGAGAATAGTGCAACAATATTAGGGGTGGACAATACTCTCTTCCAAAGAAGGTGGTGGAGATAGGTCGAAGGGGAGGCTGTGTGAATGCGCTAGCAAGATCTTCCTGACTTCAAATCCTCCTAAGACTATTTTTCTTCTGGGGCCACATGGAAACATTTTTACTCTACGAACGAAGCCACAATTGTTTATATTTTGTAATGAAACAAGGTGGTTACATAAGTAAGTAGCTTTTAATAATTGGTATTATAAGTATTGACATGCGTTACCAGACTAATTATAAAAATTTTAGTGTAATGGTACTCAGCCATTTAAATTATGGTACTAATTCTAAAAAATATGGATCATTCTGTTTATTAGGAAAGTTTTCACTTTAAGGCAAATGTATTATTGTTCATGTTATATTTACAAACATTGCTTTGCGAATGATAACAGAGCATATTTTGAAAAGTAGATATAACGGTTATTTGTTAGTATTAAAATATAATGTGTACCTCTGCTTAATACATACGCGCGATTATAATATTAAAAATGGTGTATTAATAAGTTTTTCTTCCTCCCAATTCAAGTAAGTCCCTTAGCATTCATATTAGGTAATATTTGTAAACGAATACGTACTTGAATTCTGGTGCGCTCCCACTGCCCGTGTGTTATTTTTATAATATCTGATGGATTGAGTTCATTGTTAGGTCTACGAGTGATACTGTAGTTGACATTATAGACATCGTTTATGATATCAAACCTTTCTTACTACTCAGTAGCTAATCCCATCGTGTAACTGTAGAATATTTTAAATATCAACTATATCATGTGTAAATTTTTCTTAATTACATTTTATAAGTTGCGAAAGAGATGTTTATTTGCATTTCATGTTTTGACAGTTTAAATTAATCTATGGTCAAATATCAATGGAATGAAAACTTAAATATTTTAACCTAACTACAGAACAACAGAGAGGTAGTTTCAGGTAAAGCCTCGGGTGAGGTGATTCCTTCCTCGAAATGTGTCGTTAGCAGACAATAATTTTTTTCCAACCGGTCTCAAGTTTGCGTGTCCATTCTGAATAGGTCTAATGAAATTACGGTGGAAGGGGTTTATAAAAATTCTCAGAAATTCCGTGAGGTATGGGTAAAGATATAAGTCTACACAATAGCTTTTCTTTCCATATTATAACATCTGCTCCTACCTACCAGGTGTCAGCAATAAGATACATTTTTCAAGCCTCAACCACATCTGACACTGAAAAATTAGCAAAAATTAGGGAGACTCTAATGTCATAAATCACACGACATTTAAAACACAATACAACCATGCGATATAATAACTCTAAAATAAGATTCACGTACCCTGAATAAATTCAGTGAATACAAAAAACCCTCAACAATAGTTAAAAACTTGTCTATAATACCGTAACAATATTTCAGTAAATGTTATATACCAACTCCTTTACTTAAAAAGGTGGTTTATGAAAATAATTGTGACAGATTTGAAAATTAATTGTTGCTGATAAAAACAGAAATAAAGAGAATGCAAATAATGAATGAATTTAAAATAATTTGGGTTTTTAAAATATATGTAGGTTAGAAAAAATATATTGTTTAATTCGCCTACAAATTTTACTTATTTTTTAACATTTTCATGGATATAAGAGGACATCGTCATTTAAAAAAGTGCGCAAAAGAGAAGCAGTAATATTTATGTTATTACCTTCTGATATACCTGGCAGCAACAGAATTTACACAACTTCCGCATGCTAGAATTTCAAGCTGTCACTTTTATAATGCTTTTAATTTTTCATGTTTTAAAAAGAATGAAGATTTGGGAGTACCAAATTCCAAACAACGTTTTGA
This sequence comes from Homalodisca vitripennis, assembly GCF_021130785.1. NCBI lineage: Eukaryota > Metazoa > Arthropoda > Insecta > Hemiptera > Cicadellidae > Homalodisca > Homalodisca vitripennis. The sequence continues at coordinate 2,202 of NW_025783664.1, forward strand.
ACATTTTACGATGGATACTAAATCTAGTTTAGATAACCTTGATACTTAAAAATATAAAACTGTCGTTTTAATAGACATATAATCCTCTCCCTCTAATTGTAAGTAACAAGGATAATAAAACCACTTGTCACTCTAATGTGAAACAACCCTTCCGACCATAGTGTAAGAAGGGCTGTGTTATGTGTTGTCAGTCTAGTTAAGATTTATTTAAACGATTGATTTGATGAATAAAATCATTGTTTATTTTTAAAAGTTAAACTCATGTTAATAAAATTTATTCAACAAATTTGATAGAGCAATTTTATTAAAACAGACTTTTTATTTATTTACTAGCAGTTACACGGCTTATCGCGCATTTACTTAGGCTTCTTAGGCACATGTGTGAGCACTTTTGGTTCGAGTGAATTATATTTCCGGACGTCAAATGTTGAGTTTGCCTTGTTACATTGCCTTGTTGACATTTGTTACACTGAATTTGGTAAATCACATTTTTAGATTCACAATACTTTAAACTTTGGATTTGCTCCCTATTCAAGCTATTGTATAATTAATATTTTAAAACATTTAAAATGTAAACAGATATTTCGGTCTATATGTCGAACTTCAGCTGAAAATGTCAACAGGTCTTTAGGGATTATTTTATTAAGATTGCTTTTGACATAGTTAAACTACATTTTCTCCTGCAATTTTTTCAGATTGACTCCGCCACTGGCTGAGATGCAGCGAGCACAATCCGACGTAAGACCCATCGCGGCTAGATAAATTACAGGCTCGTGCCGACCATCAATGACACTACTGAATTTATGACATTTCATGAAATCGAGCGGCAGATTAGCGAAATAAAAATGGGCCTCGCTGTAAACGACGAGGGGGGCTTCAGAACCAGGAAGTCGAGACACACGTTGCAACATGTTGTCTTACGATGAAGGCAATCCGGATGGCCACACCTTGTGGACACATTGTAGTGTGCAGGCTGTGCGCCGTCTCTATGACCGAGGATGAAAATATTTCATCAGGTCACAAATGGCGATGGAACTATTTTCACAACTCATATACACCTGCCACTAACATGTCCTATTTGTAGAGCAACTGTTGGTGCTTTTATAAAAACCATTTTAATTATATCTTTAACGTTTTAAAACAATGTAACTGTAAAAATATATTGTTCTATTAAAGGTGTCTAAAATAATGGTTTGTTTCTTTGCACAACTAGTTCGTAGTTAACCGTATTACGAGTATGTATATCTTATATTTATTGCAGCGTTTTAAATATTTTTGGGCTATCTAATCCTATAATTGTATATATCTATTATATATAATGTCAGTTTGTTCTCAAGATGTCCTGTGAAAAAGAAATAAATTATAGCTTTCCAGCCCCTCATAGGCTTTACTTGCGTTCGGCCAATAGAAACCTTTATACTTTAATTGCTTATTTATGAAACAGGTGTAAGCATTATTAAAGATTTTCGAAAACTATTTCATTTCATCTATACTAATAGATCCAACTCTAAATAGCGAAACATTATCCGAAAACACCTAAATACTTTCCAAGTTTTTCCAAACTGCAGACATAAGCATTTTCACAAACTAGCTATTAGCATGAGCTTTTTTATAAACAAACACATGTTATTTTCGATTAAATATTAAAATACAAATACTTTATATATACTATCTGACATAATTAGTTTATATAGTTATTAACAGTAAACTGTGTTTAAAAAAAAAAGTTATTTGTTAAAATGCCTTTAAAATTGCAACATTAAAACAAACGTATTTTGAAATAAAAAAGTTTATTTATTTAGTATTTTTACTTATTGTCGAGGGAAACTGCAGAGGGTAAGTTAACTGTAAAAGATAATCATTTTAAAGTTTATGGTATTCGGGGATATTTTCGTTTTCTAGCCATTTTCCTATCTTCCATTTTTTTTACATATTACTATAGATTAGGTTATATTTAAAACATTTTCATAAATATGCCAAATAATGCTGTATATATGTAGTGTTTTTTTTCAATTCGTAAAAAATAAAATAATTAAAGTACGAAACATAAAATTAGAACGTTTAAACTACAAATGTTAACATTGGGTGATTGTGTATGAAACTAACGAGTGTATCAAGGGGAAATAACATAATCTAATTTAAAAAAGAATGTAATTAGAAAAATATTAATTGAAAATCGTACTTCTTAAATATCATTGAATAAAACTTATACGATGATTAATCAATAAAACATGAATATTCCAAAAATTAAACTTAAACGATTGGTTAGATTTATATAATTAGCCTTATTATAACATTTTGATGTAACTACAAATACATTGTTCCGCCCAGTTGACCGTTTATTTAGCTCTGTAATATTAGCATTGTAATATGTTCAAAGCTTTCAAGCTGGAATTGAGCACAGTTTCCAGGCACCGCGCTAACACACGTGGAAAGAATGTGCAGACATCAGCTCAGCACATCCGCTCCCAGCGTGTGCGCTACGCCACGAGGTGCCTGCGCTCAACTGTACTATGGCATTACGCTCATACTAGTTACATTTACAGTACTGACGTAATATTATTTAGATAAGTTTCACAATGCTCAAAATCCTAACTTCTATGACGTTAACCCTCTATACAGAATATATCTTAAACTCTCTATGACAATTGTTTTTCATTAATCCTAAACTAATGACATTTAGATACCTGTTGAGTATATCCTTATAATTATAACATGTGACATTTATGATTAACAATAAAATACATCCCTTGTTTCATATAATAAATCATGGTTTTTGTTTTATGTAATGCGAATCATATCTCAACAGCATGTTCAATATTACGCTAAAACTACCCTCCATTAAAACACAATAAATTATTACATATATACAATGACGATCCATTTTATTGATAAATACGGCCTTTTTCCTAAATATGCTAGTGTATCGAATTGACATAAAAACTCAATTAATTTCTTTGTGTAAATGGACAAATCTATACCGTTTATCAATACTATTGCATCTACCATTCCTTTCAGTACGGTTATTATTTTTCGTTCCTCACATCAAATCGTTAAAGCTGTGAGCATTTGGATAGCTGGCCTAGCAATCATGAAGCTATAATTCATCCTGGAACATAATATTACACAACACAAGCTGAGTATAAGTCTACCCAGATCAGCGGGGAGTGGGGACCCGGCTCAGCATACAGCGCTCTGCTATTGCGGGGTCAACGGACGCGCTCCAACAGGCGCTCCGATCAGCTGGCGCTCGCTCCGCCACTCGGTCAAGTTCACCAACACCCAGCGTCTCACGTCTCCGCACATGTACACTGTCCTATTATACCTTTAATTGCATACATGAAATACATCTCTGGTTTATAATAAAACATTTATTCATTAAAACATACAAGTAATAATTACATTATCTACACTTATCTTGGAATGGCCATTCCCCTATGATACTTACTAACTAGACAATAATACAAGGTTGTTTCTAATAGTTAAATTACCCAACATTATTAAGAGATACTATTATTAAACGGGGAAAGAGTATATACCTAAAGTTGTCCTTTAGTGCATTTGGTAACATCAATGTGTTTTATTTTTGTTTCCGTATTAAAGTCACACCTAGGATTGCTCAGGTTACCCTAAAGACTTTTGTCGGTGTTACCTTCATTTAATTCCCACACTCTAGAGAAATCCGCAACTCTCTGTCTCCAATTTGTAGTAAAGGCAGGTCTCGGGGCAGCCCGTCACCTTCAGGGTTCTGCCGCTGTGCGGTCATCTCGACACCGGCGTCAACTCGCCAGCCCAAAACAGAACAGAAAATCATTACCAAACAAAGCATAAAATCCACAGTAATTCGGTCGTATCGTTCGCCAAAATCTTCCATTTTCGCTCTTGCAAATTGCCCTACCATACCAAATCCTAATAAATGGGGATTGCTAATTACTATCACAGTTAACAAAAACACATACACAACATGTAATAACGATGAGACGACTGTATATATATATAGCTTTCTTCTCCCGTGGGACTGTCAAGATCCTGCGGTCAGTTTACAATCACACGGGACCCCAACCTCGAGTGCCCCCCAGTCTCCTCGGTTCCGCTATGTTTAGAATCCGGTTGGGTATCATTAAATTGCATTAAAAGATCATCTCCTGAAATTATACATTCAACAATTTCTAAATTTAAATATTTGCTGATCTCCTCTACCGGAACTGACAACTCGTAGACGTCCCTCTGCTAGGGCCCTGTACAACTGCTTAAATCAGAATTTAGCTTATCCAAAGTCACCATAAAAGTAGGTAATTTCTTTTCTTTGCACTGGCTCAAAAATCTCCAACCTTGAGAACCAAGAGTCTTCCCTGTTTATGTCTAATCTTGTAATCGAATTCCATCAGTTTAAGAGCCCAACGACCCAATCTACCTTATAAGTCCCTGTTCTTGTCTAGCCAACACAGGGCATGGTGGTCTACTACAATAGTAAAACTTCTGACCCATGAGAATTGCCTAAAATGTTGTGTCGCCCAGACTACCGCGATACACTCCTTCTCTGTTGTGGTATATTTTTGCTCAGCCTCAGATAACCTCCTGGAACCATAGGCTGGAACCTACTGGAACTGTACGGGTAGTACAGTTTCTTTCCCGTCCTTCTGCATAAGTGCTGCAAACAACTCCTGGATCACTTGCGTCCGTATGCAACTCAATGGGTAGCGCCGGGTCGAAATGCCTTAAAATTGGGGATGACGTCAATCGCTTCTTCAACTCGCTAAAAGCCCATTCTTGCTCTGGTCCCCATTGAAACCGTTCATTCTTTTTGGTGCGATTAACCAAAGGTCCCACTATTTTTGAGAAGTCCGGGACTAAAGATCTGTAGTAGTTACACATTCCTAAAAACGATCTTAGAGCTCGCAGGCGTCTTGGAGGTTCAAAACTCCGTACTGATTGAATCTTGTCAGGATTTGGACTAATGCCCATAGCATTCACCGTACGACCGAGAAATCTTAACTTCTTTATATCCAAACGAGCATTTGGTTGGATTGAGAGTCATGGACGCTGACCTCAGCCTCCCGAACACCTTCCTCAATGACATCGTACTCAGGTGCCATGTCTAGTACATCATCCAAATATACTAGGCAGCTTCCCCACTTCAAAACCGGCTAATACTTGGTCCATACACCTTTGGAATACTGCTGGGCTCGTTTTAAGTCCGAAAGGGGTGCATTCCCATTCCCATAGGCCATCTGCCGTTATAAAAAGCAGTTTGTGTTTATCTTCTTCCTTAATGGATTTGCCAGTAACCAGAATTCATGTCTAAGGTGCAGAACCATTGGCATCCATTTAAGTACGTAAGTATATCCCCGACCAAGGGCAAGAGGTACGCTATATCCTTTATTTGAAGATTCAAGCGGCGGTATTCTACACAAAAACGCCAAGTATCATCTTTCTTTCTCACAAGGACAACAGGAGATTGCATAGGCACTGTTACTTTCTCGAATAACTCCTTTGTTTAGCATTTCATTCGCCTGTTCTCTGATAATTTCTCTCTCACGATGTGACACCCTGTAAGGAGGTTGGTGGATTGGAGTCTCGTCTGTGAGTGGAATATCTAACTCACACACATTCGTCCGCCCTAACTGAGATTTATTCCAGGCAAAACGATCTCAAAACTCCCTAAGCAGCTTAAGCAAGGTTATTCGTTTGTCCTCAGGATAACTGGGGATTAATATCAATGTTGTGCTCTTCAAACTCGTCTTCGTCTCGCTCTGTCCCCATTGACTTCCATCGTCGGTTCTTCTCGTATTTCACAAACTTCATATACTTCAGCTAGGTATCTCTCCTTTCTGTAGGCACTTTTTGTCATCCGCTAGGTTCATTACAAGCACCTGATCAGGTGGTGTATCATGAGTTAGGCCATATGGTACAAGTACCGACTTCTCTTTGAACACTTCTAACCTCGGCTCTATCACTCCTATACTAGGCAGAGACCCCTCGTACTTAATTCGCAAAAGCTTTTGACTTCGAGGCGGCAGTTCAGCTGAATCTTCACATACCGCTTTGACTTGTTTTTTCTTGTCCATCTCCCAACTGGATATGATTCAGCCATGATGGGTCTGGAGGGGGACGCAAATACTTGGCATCTCTCTCTTCACTTCGGAAATCAGCCGAAATCCTTCTCCCGTTGGTTAGTGTGAAATATACCTTCTTTGTTGCAAAGTCAATCATTGTACCAATACTTCAGGTGGAAATCGTTTGCCCATAATGCAGCAATCCCCTACTCTTCTAGCCACAAACACAGGAACGCCATTTACACAATGACTGATTTCCAAAAGAATTTCCACACGGCCCAAAATTTGTACTGGTTCGTCTGTTGCAGTCTTTACATTGACCCCCTGGACAGGCCTAATCTTCTCTCGTAATTGAGGTATCAAATTCTCGTCAACACAGCTTACACACGCACCAGTGTCTATTATTATCGACATGATCTTCTGATTTAGTTTTCCATTTATCTCTAACACTCCCACCGTTTTCACCGTGCTAGTCTCAGCTTGAGGAGTTGATTTTGGTGCAGGATGTCTTGTTTGCATAGGCCTCACGAGCATACCTAGGCCTTGCAAATCGATTATATCGTTTCCATGTCTCATTGCCATTCTTGGCGCTCATGCTCCTGACAAAGGACAGAGAGTCTTCGATTGTTAAACCCTTCCTCTAATTGGTTGGGAGCCTCTTCTGATGGAATCACTCGCTCCCTGATTTAGCGATTCCCTTTCTCGTTTCCCTGATTGCCCTGAACGACAAGCCACAGCATAGTGACCTGGACGGTTTACACTGATAGCAGATAATTCTTCCGTCGGCTGTCCTTCCTCTCCCGGGTTGGCGGTAACCACCTCTATCTCTTCCTTGGTTCCATCCATCCAGTGCCTCTCTCCTCAGCGCTGTCCCGGTTGATTGCTCTCTCCCTCCAGTCACGTGTCCGGTCTTCTCGTTCGCCCTCGACCGCTGTTGGTTCTCTCGCTGCTCCATTAGCTGCATGCCAAGTTTCGCAAATTCAGATGCAAAGGTTTCTCTATTTTGTTTTTCCAGAGTTCTCACTGTAGTCCCTTCTCCAACGATATTGGTAACGGCTGGTCCTAAACTGTTGGCTCGTTGCGGTTCAGTCATTAAATGATCCACTCTCTGCCCGGCCATAAATCTAGCGGTCTTTATTTTTCTGATGTTGGTCATCAAATTTGTCCAACGAGTCGTTTGTCATCACCATTAACTTTCTCTAGCAAGGATGGCTTCAATCCGCGCAATACATATTTTATCTTGCTTCTTTCCAACATAACGCAATCTACTTTATGGCACAGATTTAGCACATCTTGCACATAGGCTTCGACCGGCTCCATCTCACCTTGCATTCTCATGCGTAGTCGATATTCTACCTGCTCCTCCCAGCTATTCCTTGGAAAGTCTCTTTAAGGCCGTCCCTGATTTGTGCCCACGTTAGGCCGTCTCCCATCGTTCCCTCCATGTTCTCATACCATTTAAGTGCAGCAGCTTCTAGGTAACAAGGCAAGATGACCTTCTTGTTCTCATCCCATCCATTGGCTTTCGCAACTCGATCAAATTGCGTCAGATACTCTTCAACGTTCTCTTCAATACCTCCTCTGAACCTCCCTGGAATGATGGTGAGTCCTCTTGCTTCTGCCATGGTGCCGTCGCTTTTCTTCTTCTGCCTGAGCCTCCGATGCAGCCGAACCTGGTCTAATAGCAGCTTCTTCAATAAAGATTTCTTCTGACTCCTCCTCCTAGAAGTGATGTCTCAGCTTCACTACCGGCCCTTGGTCTTTGTGCGCCAGTCGTACTCTGGGATACTTTGTGCTGTCCAGCATTCCTCAACGATGGGCGGTTCTTCCTCTAACGTGTCTAAGCTCCGAAACTCCTCTTCAGGACGCGCCTCGTTTCTACTTTGGCTCCTCGTATTGACTGTCAACCTCACAGCAGGAAACATCAACGCACTCTTTACACTTCCAATATCAACACGGAAATTTTCAACAATTTCACTTAACTGGGTACACTTTTCTCACTACCAGCATTACAATTCTACCACTATTTTCAATAACTTTAAGTTGTTCCACGATACTAAAGAAAAAAACAAAACAACATTTTTTTTCATCCCACTACTACTAACACAAAACTCACTACACCAATAAATTCCTTGCACTATAACCACTAAAACTTTTCTTTCAAATATCACCACCTCCGTTTACACGTTTTCTTCTTTTCCTTTCCAGAGCATACACCTTTGTCAAACCAACTGTTTTCAACTATTAACAACAATATCTCTGAAAATATTACATACTCATATATCCCTCTTCGCATATTAAAGCATGAATACCATAAATACTACAAATTTCTTGATTAGAGATAGTCTCAAAAATTTCACTTATGCACACTAAAACTACTTAAATTACCTAGAAAAACATGGAAATTCAAAACTGTTTATTAATCTAATTTTAGGTCTTGTCGGGTTTATTTTCTTTCTTTTTATACACTCTTCTTTACCTCATTACTATAGTCTAACTCTTCTCTATCTGGCCAAGGCGTCCTTACTGATCCGATCTTACTAATTTAACCTAAGGTTGGTCTACAGAAAAGGAAAAACAAATATACGTACAGCACCTCTTACCACCCATGTCCTCGGTCCTTTACGTGGGTCTAGTGTTCTACCCGGCGCCACCACCAAAATTTGTGACGTAGACCGCCACGGGGGGGGGGGTGGAAGTTTGACTCACTTGGCTGGTGTGCTGAGGTCCACCTCAACACGGCGGGTGATGACCGAAAGGGGGGGTGTTGTGGAAGGAACAAACACTTCAACTGCTGTATAACCGATGTTTAATACAAATATAGCCGCTCACTGGCTCCAGACGCGACCACACTCCTATCTAACTCGCAGATCAACCCTAACCGACAAATTTGTGACATACATAACCGACAAATTTGTGACATACAGAAAGCGCGAGCCCCGACCTAATGACCCGACCGGGGAAGGCGGCTCACATAGGACCCCTGGTGTGGCTCTCACTGTCGTCTACATTCGCCACCTCGCACCACACTGCCGCTGCTGTCCACTCGTTTCTCCGCACTCCATCCCTCCTTTCGTGGCCCCGACGATGGTAGGGGGGTACCAAACATCACAGTACATGTATATTATTGAACTGGATTTAAAGTCTGGTAACAGTTGTATTTCATAAAGTATAAGAATAATTTTTAAGACATAAAATTCTTGTTATGGATTCCCATTTCTTGTTTATGTATTCAAAATATATTTCACTCATATACATAAACTGAAATAATGTAACTATCATTCATATATCTACTTCTGTCGGAAACAGGTTGAGGTTCCTAATTATTATTAAATGGTTAATCAAACATTACCCAACGATCAAATTAAAGTTAAAATGAAAACGTTGCAAACAAATTAAAACACTAATAGTAGATTTTTAAAAACTACAACTCCAAACACTATGCACTATGAGGGATTCGATTGGCAGAAGTCGCCGATTGACAATACCGAAGCCACTAATGTTTGTATGACCGCACAATATCTCGAAAACGAATTGACTTATATATGGTTATTGATTTATAGCCATCACTTGTAAATTGCTATTGGGGTTAACCGTGACAGTGACGGGAAAATCGCAGAAGAAATAAATTTGTAAGCAAACTGTGTACAGTCATATGGCATTTTTACGTGTAGGCATCGTAACACTTAAGAGTGCCGATTGGCCGAGCAGTCTAAGTCGTTGGACTTTGGGTCTGAGTTACAGATAGCGCTGGTTCAAATCCTGTCTGTGACCGTTGTACTATTTATCAGTACTATCGACCTTGTACTGTATCGACTCTCCCCCTTATTCTGTTTGATAAGATCCTTGCACAGAGCCAGTGGCCCATGAGGACGGATAGAATAAGGCATAAAAGGGGATCGGTCTCTCCTTTCTTTAAAATAAAAAAGAAATAATAAAAAAAACAAGTACCGTATCCATCCGCAAGATATTTCTAAAAATGTCTTATTTTTGTATGCTTTAAATTGTATATGAAACTTCGTTTATACCTAGACAAGAAGGAGCTCCATTTTGGCGCATGCTTTACGGCTGAGCGTCATTGTATCCTGTCACTCAGTAGATTGGCACAATGATTTCTGTATGTCAGGGGATTATCCTAGCTGTCTGTCCGCAGGATATCTAAAAAATGAAATGAGGGTATAGACTTGAAATGTATCATGCAACTTCAGCAAAGCCTGATACGTGACAAGTGGTGCGGCTACTCCTGCCTTGAAATAATAATAAGTTGTTTCGATACAATTACTGAAATGATATCAAATCAAGGTACATATAAATTAGGGTATTTTAATCAAAACTTGCATACTAAACAAGTAGCATAATAATGCTCAAGGATTTTAATTGTATACAGTATGTATGTACCTACAGATTACATATTAATTAATTAATTATTAATGAACCTTATGCTTGGCATTATTATGAAGACTGCTTGCTGGTTTGAATATACATACATATTAAAATATATTATTAATTTCAATAAACATTGACAAAAAGTACTTGCTCCAGCGGAACTCAAATCCTGATCTCTCAATAGCCGGGTGAATGTTGTAAGGTTTTGTAGTTTGGTTTAGTTTAAGATTAAGGTTGTGACATATTTTGAGCAAGGGTTGCTGTGGAGAGGATTTAATAATAGGTTAGATTGGCAGTACAAATACCCTCAAATGAACCAACACATTTATTTGTGACAACATTTCATAATTTGATTAATTGATTGCGTCAATCGACATATTAAGCACAAACCTTAATACCTTAATACTTTGAAAACATGTTTGATATTAAATTATTCATTACAATTTATTTTAAATTTAATTCATTATAACATTTAACTAGTAATTTTGTAGTGTTGCAATAATAATGAGTTCATGGACTAACATGAGAAACTTTCTTTAAAATAGCTAAACATTTACATGAATTTACATTTTCGAAATTGTGAACATTTAAATAGATATGGAATTGAAAATGATTAATGAACCCTAAAATATACTAAGTTCTTAATATTACTTACATTTTATTTCACATCACACTTATTACGCCTAGAGATATTTTTCCGCACACGAACACAAACACTCCCGAACTTCACTTTTCGAATTCCCGCCTCGACTTCCACCTCTCCTCCTTGTTCTTCAGTTTTGATGTTCTTCTCCCGCCAGCTCATTGACCACGCCTCTGCCAAATCTCTCCATCATAATTGGTGAGTAACAATTTTTCATATCAGCATGGCTGTCCCTTACATTGTCCGCACGGTTTTTTACAAATAAGGCATTTCCGCTGCTTAAGCAAAAGCATTTCCTGTTTGTTTCACCATCGGCGTCTAGGCGGATGTGCGTATCCAGTTACATCCGGAGGATGTTTGTATCGAATTGTAATACAAGACTTCCTTTCCAGCAACTATCTGTACATTGATTCTATGAATTTTATATTATATTGGATTATTTTATATTGGAGTAAAGTACGCTCCTGTGAAGATTTGTACTAGAGGCTTATTGGGTTCTTCTGTGTTGTGGGTTGATGTGCTGGCAAAGGTGGTCCAAAAGAGGCATGGCAAGTGCTGTCAGTAGTAGTAGTAGGAAGTGCTGTAAGGACTTCATCTGTCTCGTGGGTGGTCGGGACGGTTAGAGTGCTGTAGACTGGTGTCTTGTAGATTGGTGTCTTGTAGACTGGATTCTCAGGTTGTAGTTTGGCTTTTTAGTGTCATAATTCTAGAACTTAATATCTACAGGTTACATATACATTTTAGGTTAATATTTTATAATTAATACACATTTATGTCTAAGGTTTTTATTTACAGAAATCTTTTAATGACCTCTCGATGGTGTGTCGTATTTCCCTAGCTCTATGTAATAATGTTTTTACTAAGCATCTTAATCTGTAGTGTTTCTTAAATAAGGTTCGATATTATGTTAATTTATTATATTACAAAACGATACTACGCACCTTTGTTTCTGAGGCATATGTAATATCCCTTCTTTGTGCATATTGTCCATAGTCATCATCATGATCATAATATATGTTGCCAAATCAAGGCTGTATAGTTTGTTTATGAGCAATATTGCCGTGTTAATACATACTATGTTAAATATATGTTACTTTCCTTCAATGTTATCTTAGCTATGTAATAATTAAACATGTTATATAAGTCATTTACATGTCATATATTGAAGTATTTGTTTATCCTAGGATTATATAATATAGAACATGTATGTCTCTTTCTTTGAGATGCATCTCAGGAAAATTTGAGTCCTTGTAGGGTATATTATGTTAACACTGCTATCTACTAACTTAAATAAATATGATATATGTAGTATACTTTATCATATTTTTATAATTCTTTATTACTAGGCTATGTATACACGTATCCCTCAGGTAAGTATAATATGTACGTTGTGTCAAGTTAGAGTACGCTTTGTTATTGCAGTAAACGAGTACGTGGGAAACATTACTTGCATACTAAGCTGTCTGAACCACCAGGGCCCTTGGCGACCCAGACCGCTGGTACAAGGCAATGCCCCCTAGTCATAGTCACAACATAGTCGGTGTAGTATAGCGTGGGAAGTTAGTTGAGTTAGCAGAAAACTTATCTGCCTGGGAGATATACCAGAGTCACGGTCAAGTCTTACTAGCCAGTCTAAGTACGGTTTACCGTGGGTTACAGGCTCTGCTCGTGGTCGTGTCGTGTGTGCTGTGTTAGTGTCCTGTGTATTGGGATTATCTATACCAATATCTTTGGTACGTGTAACCTATCACTTAATCACTAAATTACAGTAAACCTCACATTAAAAATACAAAGTTAGGCGTTTTTAATTTTCTAAAACTTTTATGTCTTTATTCTCTATCGTTTTCCGACACAACATCGAGATTTTAATATACATTTTTATTTCTGTTAGACTAACTTCAGTTACTCTCAAGGTTATATAACGTTATAATGAATCATTCAAACCGAAATCAAGTTAACCGGTCTCTCAACTCCTGGAGTATAATACCTATTCTTTAAAGCGATTCTTGCGTGACTATGTGGTAGCTTTTTACCCTCATATATTATGAAATTATTGCGAATATACTTTTTCACTCTCTTCAAAATTTTACTACAAGGCAGTGAGTGCATAGTGATGTTCATGAGAAATATTGTATATATTATTCTTGAATATTTTATTATTGCTCAAGTCCCTTCATATTTGTTTTATATTCTCTTATAGAATAATTTCATTCTAGCAACATGTATTGGTTGTTCTGTTAACCTTCCCCTGTGGTAATTTCTACTGCATATGTCACTTCGTTAATTTTTTTCTTGACAACGAAAGGGACCTCTAAATGGTGTTTTGAAATTTACTATATTTTTTTGTGTGGTCTTTCGGGAAATGGACCAAGACTTCATCGCCGGGGTTTAAATCCAAATGAGTTTTGTCACGGTCAAAAGTATTTCTTTTTGCGCTTCCTGGGCTTTTTTCATGATTTTTCGGCATATCTTTGCGTATTTGCTCTAAAATTTCTATTATTTTTCCTACACCATTTTTTCGGGATTAACCTGTAAAATATATACAATCAGACGGTAAGTTAGCTTCATAACCAAACATGAGGTAGTGCGGTGTGTAGCCTGTTGAAATGTTTACAGACGTGTTGTAGGCAAAGGTAACTATTTGTACGTATTTTGACCAAGTTTGGGGTTTTTCCACAACGTAATGAGATATTGCCTTGATTAGCGTGTGGTTGTATTTTTCAACCGCCACCTTGTACTTGTGACATATAAGCAGCGCCTGGCCTTTGTTTCAATCCCGAGTGCATTTAGTAACTGTGAAATTACAGAATTCATAAAAGTGTGTTCCTCTGTCATGATTAATAATTCTAGGAAATCCAAATGTGCAGAATAGATTTAATAATTTTTGCGCTACCGTGTTCGCATCTGCATTTCTACAAGGGGTTGCAAATGCCATTCTAGTGCAGGCATCGGTTGCAACTAGGATATATTTGTAAACCATTACTTTGTGTAATATTACCTACAAAGTCTATTGTTATTCTGTCAAAGGGTTTTATGGAGGGTGCAATAGGTTGTAGTAGGCCGTAATTTTTGTTCGTTTTTGGCCTACGTAGTTGACATTCTTCACAAGTTTTTGTATATTGGAGGATATCACGGTACATATTCGGCCAGTGATATCGCAATTTTATTTTTGAAGCTTGTTTTGTAATGTGATAAGTGTCCACCCGTGTAGGGGTTGTCATGGAATATTTTTAATATTTCTTGTGTTTGTTTTTGGGGTATAGCCAATAAGTTTTCTAGTTTCTTGTCCGTTGAAGGTTTTGAAATATAACAATCCATCTATTTCTTCGTAATGTCTTGAAGCCCGTCTGATTTTTTTATTTACCGCCTCAGGTGAGGTCATCGCAAGGCGTATTTGTTTTAAATAACTGTCTTGAGCTTGTAGTAGGGGTAGATTTGTCTGTATTAAAGTATTGACAGTTAAACACACGTCCGTAAATTCTTCATCCAAAGGTTGTTCTAAAGGATTTCTGCTTAAGGCGTCCTGCTAACACGTTTGTAGCGCCACGTTTAATGTTTTACTACAATGTCGTAGTCTGTTAATGGACAGTGCTAATCTGTTTAATCTAGTGGAAGTGTGCTTAAAATTTTTATAAAACTGTAATGCGGCACAGTCCGTATAAACTGTTGTTTGTCTACCAAGCGTGAATTCTCTGAAGTAGTTCACAGCATAGGTTAGCGCTAGCATTTCAACGTTCAGCATTGCTGTAACGCATTTGGGCATTTGAATATTTTTTTGACATGTAATAAATTGGGTACATTCTATTATTTTCTTCATCTAACTGTACTAACGCTGCTCCGCATCCAATCAAACTGCTATCTACATAAATGTGTGCTTCCCTGTTGTCCTTCCAATGTGATAGTAATGGTGGGTTTGTCAAAATTTGTTTGATTTTTTATAAAAGCCTGTTCACATAGATCCGTCCATTTAAATGCCATGTTTTTATTTGAATCTTTTATTATCTCAGTAAGGGGTTGTGCTATTTTGGCATAATTTTGGATGAATCTGCGGAAGAATCCTGAGCATCCTAAAAAATTGTCTCACTTGCCTTACACAAGTTGGTCTTTTAAATTCGGTGATAGCTTCTACTGACTGTTTTTGGGGTAAAATGCCTTCCCCTGATACCTCGTGTCCTAAAATGTTTACACTTTTGTAGAGAAATTTTACACTTTTTTTGTATTTAGTTTCAAATTAGCTTTTTCTAGTTCTTCTAATATAGTTTCTAGATTATGTAAGTCATTTTCAAATGAGTCACCATAACAAATTAGGTCATCCACGTAACAGATGACTTTATTATAAAAGGTGACGGTTTAATATCGCATTCAAGGCTTTACTAAATAATGTGGTTGAAGTTGAAAGTCCCATCGGCAGTCGGCAAAACTGTAGAAGTCTATCAGGTGTTTTTATGGCTAGGATGTGCCTATCTTCTTTCCTAACCTCCAATGGAATAAAATGCATTTTTAAGGTCTAATTTTGTAAATGTGTGCGCTTTGTTCAAAGAGCTTAAAACCAGGTTTACTGAAGGAATGGGGTGGGCATCTGTTTTTCAACTGTGCATTAACCTTCCTGAGATCAGCTACCATTCTGTCGCTTCCATCTTTATTTTTCACTAAAAATACTGGGCTTGCATATTCTGTGTAATCCTGACATTCCTCTAATATTTTTGCTTGTACTAAATCGTCCAATAATTTGTTTAATTTTTCCCTTTCTGTTTTACTCTGCCTATACGGTGGTGAGTTTACAGGTTTCGTATTTGGTTTTAATTCAAGTTTAACAGGAGGTATGTTTGCAGGAGTTAAATCGATTTACCTTTGTTGTAAATATGTGTCTGTATTTTTGTAAAACGTCAAGGACTTTTTTGTGTTCTTGGAGGGTTAAATGTGGTGAGATATCAAATACTATGCCGTCCCTTATCTGTCAATATTGTTTTTCCTGTGTCACTTTTAGTGGGATGGTGTTCCAGGGTAGGCTGTGCTTCAAGAGTTGGGTAATGTATATGTCCTATCGTAGTATGTGCGGGTATCCTTTTTGGGAAATTTGATGCATTATAAATATTTACAATTGTATCTGTACCATCTTCCCCTTATGAAAGATATGCATGACATTTCTTTTTTATTCTTAGATTCCTATCTGTTTTCGATGGCTGTTCGAGACTCGATACCTTTTAAGGAGCTAATCCTAATATGCTGATGTGGTGCTATAATTATGTCTTGTGGGGCTGTTACATCTGTTATTTGCTGTACTTCTAACTCCTGTGTGTTTTTAAAATTCTTGATGTCTAACTGCCACTGTTCATTCATAGGTATTATATGTTCAATCTGATATTTGGTAATTTTTTATTGTTTTATTTTTATAGTTTAACTCCACGCAGTTCTGAAATAGGAATATGTTTCCTACCAATATTGGGCTGTTTAGATCAGGTGTCACATAAAACGTGTCTTCAAGTATTACTTTGCCAATTTTTATGGCGATTTTTGTCCGAACCCAAAACTGTTAATGGTATACCGTTAGCCGATATCAACGAGGGTATGTTGCTAGTATTTAATTTTGTTGCACAAACTAGGTCTGCTCTAATAATGTTTATGGTTACATCCTGTATCTATAATGCAGGGTACTGGATTTCGAGGGTTTGTGGTCAAGGCTACGTCTATTGTTAGGACAGGTATCTTCTTCGTAGTTTTATTTTCGCAATTAAATATGAGTTCATAAATATCCTCTAATAATAATGTTTTATTTTTCCTCGGTCTGTGTATCCTGTCTTGCGTTATTTCTTGCAAGTTAGTACAATCTATCATATTCTGTTTCTTCTGTTGCTCTATGTGGATTTAAAATCTGTATAGTGTCTATCTCAATGGTTTCTTCCAATCCAGTATGTGTGTTTACCTCCCCCATACTACAATCTGGGTCCTGTTTTACGTGCGCTACTACCTTTAATACGCTAGGTTTTATCTGTCCTGTGAAATTTTCTGAGACTGCAAGGTTTCTTGTAAAAACTGGGTTTATTTATATTTGTTGTCCCCGAGGGGTTTGGTTCACTTAGGGTTGGGGTTGGATTGAACGCAGATTGAAGTTTCATGGTGTGTATAGGCTTCTGCATAATAGGTTGATCAATTTCTTGCATCTTCTTTAAGGGTGGGAATTCTTGATTATAATCTATGGCTTTAAATATCACTTCTGAACTGGTCTTTCCAGGGGTTGATAGTGGTAGTACTTTGGGGGTTAGTTGGAGTAAATGTCATAGACTTTATACATTTTGTAAGTTTGTCGATTCCTTTGGTTAAGATCTATGGTGTTATTTGTTTTTCGCTTTTGATAAGGGGGAAGTTCGGTAAGGGTTAGTGTGACCTCCCCCTATTTCCCGTTTTTTTGATGATTTTGTTTATAATAATTAGACTTGTAACATGATTCGATATTGTGGTTTGTTCGCTTGCAGTACCTGCAGAACAGCTCTTGTGTATTGTTGGTTTTAGGTTGCTAAGCGGGTTACTTTGGGGTTGAGAAGTTAATGAACGTTGCTTGAACCAACATTGTTCAGTATTATGGTTGTCTTTACGGCAAATAGTGCAATACCTATTTTGTCTAGCAGGTTGTATTTGGGAATGGTTTTTGTCTTCTCCTATCACTGAAAGTAACGTGTTTAATCATAGGTGGCCTTTGGGTTTGTTTGGGGGTAGTTTGGGCTTTCCATATGTCTATTCTGGTGAGGACTAGGTGTTCTATCATATCTTGGCTTATATTTTGAGTTTTCATACGGGGATGGAGACCTTTCGTACCTGTGGTTATGGTTTGAAATTTGGTTTGTAGTTAGGGTAGCTACTAAATTGGTTAGGGTGTTAACTTCTGCTTGTAGTTTATGGATGATGCTTTGTTCATATAAGGGTGTACTATAGGGTCTGTTTGCTGCAACCCTATTGTATCTTTCTTTGTTTTTCATTTTGTGTTAGAACTAGCTGTTCTGTAATTTTTAAATTAGTCTCTAGATCACTTAAGGTGTCGTTTTTCAGTCCTATAACTCGTTCACAGATTTCTGGTTTTAGTCCCTGTATGATAAAATGTATAATTTGCTTGTCCTGTATTGTAGGGTCATATCTTCGGCATGTTGTTAATATATCTAAAAAATAGTTTAGTGTTGGCTCGTTTCTCTCCCTGTATTTTGTGTTCTAAAATCATTTGTAGAACTCTGGGTTTGTGCTAATGGAGTGAAAGCCTCTATGAAACTTTTAGCAAGTTGATCCCATTGTATGGCTTCCCCTCGTTGTTTTTGCCTGTAGTGTTTTGAACCAAGTTAGTGCTGTGCCTGATAAATGCGCTGGGAATAAATTAAACTTTAGTGTTATATGTCCATCTGTTTGAAGTTGCTTGCAACTAAGAATTTTGTCTAAAAAATCTTGTGGATTTTCGCTCTGGAGACCTGTGTAAGTCCCAGCTGATATTAGCGGTATGTTTTTCCCCCCATGGTTGCTGTGTTCGTTCTGTCAGGTAGTGTGAGTGGCTCGTAATGTTGTGCTAAGGTTGGGGGTGCTTGTGTCTTGATGTCCGCCTCAGGGTTATGTACTATGTCGTATAAATTTGTTCTCTGCACTAGAAAATCCTCGATTGTAGCTAGATCCTTATAGTTTTCCCTGTCCTCTTCACTTAGGTGAGTTTTTCGTGTAGTTAAATAATTAAATATGGTTTTAATATTAGGGTGAACTTGCGCTTATACGTGTTAAGTTCTTAAGTGCCGCTAGGATAGGTCTGAGGTCTGCTACAGTGTCTGTGTCTCTAGATAGTATTCCATTTTCATTTAATAATATTTTTATTATGACACTTTTGGAAGTCCTATATGTGTCTAATGGTATTAAATCTTCATGTAGTATGGTTTCCATTTACTTATACATGTCCATTGACGTACCTCGTTAGTTTACTTGGCGTTACTTCTAATTACGGGTTTGAAAATATTTTTGAGTTATTGGAAATTTAATTTGTCTTTTAGGTAAATGAGTGGTTTGTCACTGAAGTAGGCTATTTACGTTAAATACTTTCTTATAAATATTATTTAGTTCTAATTTATACTTAGCCTATGAAACTATGTGCTTGCCCATGTGAGGAATTTGAATGCCAACCGAGTTTTAGCGCCTCCACCATGTAAGGTTTTGTAGTTTGGTTTAGTTTAAGATTAAGGTTGTGACATATTTTGAGCAAGGGTTGCTGTGAGAGGATTTAATAATAGGTTAGATTGGCAGTACAAATACCCTCAAATGAACCAACACATTTATTTGTGACAACATTTCATTAATTTGATTAATTTATTGCGTCAATCGACATATTAAGCACAAACCTTAATACCTTAATACTTTGAAAACATGTTTGATATTAAATTATTCATTACAATTTATTTTAAATTTAATTCATTATAACATTTACTAGTAATTTTGTAGTGTTGCAATAATAATGAGTTCATGGACTAACAATGAGAAACTTTCTTTAAAATAGCTAAACATTTACATGAATTTACATTTTCGAAATTGTGAACATTTAAATAGATATGGAATTGAAAATGATTAATGAACCCTAAAATATACTAAGTTCTTAATATTACTTACATTTTATTTCACATCACACTTATTACGCCTAGAGATATTTTTCCGCACACGAACACAAACACTCCCGAACTTCACTTTTCGAATTCCCGGCCTCGAC
This sequence comes from Homalodisca vitripennis, assembly GCF_021130785.1. Taxonomy (NCBI): domain Eukaryota; kingdom Metazoa; phylum Arthropoda; class Insecta; order Hemiptera; family Cicadellidae; genus Homalodisca; species Homalodisca vitripennis. Next base: position 22,009 of record NW_025783664.1, read on the forward strand.
TTCCACCTCTCCTCCTTGTTCTTCAGTTTTGATGTTCTTCTCCCGCCAGCTCATTGACCACGCCTCTGCCAAATCTCTCCATCATAATTGGTGAGTAACAATTTTTCATATTCAGCATGGCTGTCCCTTACATTGTCGCACGGTTTTTTACAAATAAGCATTTCCGCTGCCTTAAGCAAGCATTTCCTGTTTGTTCACCATCGGCGTCTAGGCGGATGTGCGTATCCAGTTACATCCGGAGATGTTTGTATCGAATTGTAATACAAGACTTCCTTTCCAGCAACTATCTGTTACATTGATTCTATGAATTTTATATTACTAATAATTACATAAGTCTTACAATGTGCTACCATTACACCACAGAGCCCTTAGTTTTTACGATTCAATTATTTTGTATTTGGCCGTATCTGTCACATAAGCGTTGAAATAACCAAACTAACACATGATCGGGAAACCAAACACCTGTCAAATGACTTTTATGTACATTAATTAAATGTGTATAAATGACAATAGCCAAATTTAATTTCAATAAACATTGAAACACAATAAACACACACACACACACACACACACACACACACACACACACACACACACACACACACACACACACACACACACACACACACACACACACACACAACACACACACACACACACACACACACACACACACACACACACACACACACACACACACACACACACCACACACACACACACATATATATATATACAGGGTGAGTCAGAAATATGGTAAAATATTTTAAGACGTGATTGTAGAGCTAAAATTAAGAAAAAAATTTTATATAAAGGTAGGTCCGGAAACGCTCCATTACTGAGTAATGGCTGGCGAAAAAATTTTGCTTTGTTTTCAGTTCACCTGGTGAAATTTAGTGATTCTGAAATATTTCGTTCTTACTTTTTAACTCAAATAAGGTGGATTTATAAGGAAAATCGCCTAAAAATAAAATAAAACCACTCTAGAGGTTGTAGTGTGAACAGTTTTCGAGAAAAAGTATGAAATTTGCCAAAAATCTAATAACAAAAATACCGTTTTAAATGTTTGATGTCCAATAACATTGTTAAATGACCAATAAACAAGATTGTTTTTCCTAAAAAAGATTGTAGAAAATTTAATTCTGAAAACAAGCATAATAAGCAAAGTTAACTAAATGTGTAAAAAGTTAATGAAATTTACTCCTCACGTATTACACTACACAGCAAACTTTTGCTGTTTTATAATAGGGAATGAGTATCTGATTGGTAACAGCCAACGTACGCTCAGCTGTCCAACAATGCTCAGCTGTTTATATTTCACATTTCAACACTACGTTTGGGATGTTATCTTTATAATAACGAACCCACGTCAACTTAGAACCTATTTGTAGGTGTTGTTGTATTTCTATCAGCATAGAATTTTCAGAGTTTGATATAGAGGGTGACTGTTTTTGATGATGAGATCGTTTGAGATCATACAGTGAGGTTTGTAAACCTATTCGTTGATGAGTTTCCAGACCACATCAATCCTATTACAAAGTGGCGAGGATAGTACAACGCTTCAATAAGGCACACGGTGTTAAATACTGGTCAAGGTCAGATAGGCTCCCCACAATTCATGAAGATAAAAGATTATATGTAATGCAATATTTCGTAGAAAATCCCCATTTATCTTTGGGAACAGCTGCTTTTGCAGCATGATATTGCCCCATACCTCAATACAACAAACCCTCGTCGGGAATAAAAACAAACCTTTTAAAGATCAGTTATTACAAGAGCTTTGTGAAGACAAAGTCGATCGTTGAGTTGAGTTTTTGTGACATTATGATGAGTTAAACTAGACACGGAACCGGAAGTACTAAACAGAATATTTTTTTTGGTTATGAGGCCATATTTATGAGCAATCGTACCGTAAATAGGCATTACTGTCAGTATGGTCCGACGTAAATCCACATTGGTATATTGAAGCTCATACATAATATCAGTTAAACATTAATATTTTGACAGAAATAATTAACACCACGTTAATTGAAACGTTCATAATTGATGGAAATTTAAACACTGACAATATTTACAAAAGCTTGTCAATCAGACTATGGCTGCACTTCAACACATGTTTGGACAGGAGACCGACAACATTTGGTTACAACAAGATGGTGCACCTCCACATTATGGCCGGAATGTGCGACAATATTGGACAATACTTTCCCAAGAAGGTGGATAGGTCGAAGGGGAGCTATGGAATGGCTAGCAAGATCTCCTGACTTCAATCCTCTAGACTATTTCTTCTGGGGCCACATGAAACTTTTAGACTACCAAACAAAGCCAAATGTATATTCTGTAATGAACAAGTGGTACATAGCAGCTTTATAATTGTTATAAGTATTCATGTGTACCAGACTGACCTGAGTCTATACAGGGTGTTCTGAAAAAAGGTGCCCATAAGTCAGGGCGTGATTCCTCACATCAAAATAAGAAAAAAAGGTCTAATTAACATAGGTCCGAAAATGCTTAGTTACCAAGTTATACAGGTGAAAGATTTCGTCTGAATTTCAGTTCCCCCTGCTGCAACGAAGCCCTACGGGTATTTGTTGGCTGTTAATTAAGATGTACAATTTAGCGTACTTTATGTAAAATGAACTGAAAAATTGAATAAAACCGTTTCCAGACCTGTAGCTACAGTAATTTTTAAGATATGTGACGAAATACGAGAAACTTGGTCCCGAAAAACAAGTTACATTTAGGTTTGAAGCAGATTTACTATGTTAAATGTACAATAAACACAAAATATTTTTTCACGTGTACTTGTAGAAAATTTAATTTCGAAGAGAAAGATATAAAATAAGTCTATAATAGACAAACGCAAACTTTAAAAAATAATCCTTAATTACATACAAAACGCATGAAAAATAGACAAAATCTGTTAAGCTCTCTTACAAATGTAATATTGAAATTAAAACAGCTGTTTTATTAAAATATTTGATTTGAGAAACAAAATAATTTCTATGTTTTAACAATGTAACATTGTTTATAATAATTTAAATAAACATTACAAGCAGCTATTTTTCCATTGCTCATTAAGTGCGTGTGTTGATCTGTACTTTAATACAAGTTAGTGCGAGTGCCGTTGAAGTTAATTTTTGATAGCTAATAATAATCTTATTCATCATGGCAGGTAATATGAAATATTATGTACACTAATGGTGAAATGGCAGACATGCATTTAATGTACGTCGCTTGCACATTGCAACAGTCGTCAGGCTAGGACGACTCTATCAGGAACATTTTCCTCATAGACAGTTACCGACTCATAAAATGTTTTCTTCCATTCATAGAAGGCTAAGCGAGACGGGAACCTTTAAATCTGGAAAAGTTGGTAGATCAGGACGGCCACGTACAACGTGTACAGCTGAATTGGAGGAGGGCGTGTTGGACGAAATAGAGAATCATCCTGGAAGAAGTACTAGAGAACTAGCCTTGGATTTCGGTGTTAGTAATTCAATTGTCTGGAAGATTTTACACGAGCAGCAGTTTGCATTCTTATCCACTATCAAAAGGGTCCAGGCTCTTTTGCCTCGAGATTACTTTCCTCGTGTTCAGCTATGCCAATGGCTTATCCAAAGGTGCAGAAATCCACATTTTTTAAATTACATTATCTTTACTGATGAAGCAAAATTTTCAAGAAATGGCTTATTCTTAACACCCACAATACTCACATGTGGGCAATTGAAAAATCCACGTGCTATTTCAGAGAACCGTCACCAATATCAGTTTTCTATAAACGTATGGGCTGCTATTCTGGGTGATAAAATTTTTATTAGTTTTTTACCTGATACGCTCAATGGTGAAAATTATTTACATTTCTTGACGACTAATCTGAATGAGTTTACTCGAAGATGTGCCACTATACACACGCAACAACATGTGGTTTCATGCAGGATGGAGCTCCAGCTCATTACACATTACAAGTAAGAGAATTTTTAAATGAAGCATATCCAAACAGATGGATTGGTCGAGGAGCCCCAGTAGCATGGCCTGCAAGGTCACCTGACCTCAATCCTCTAGACTTTTCTTATGGGGACATTTAAAGACGCTTGTCTACGACTCGCCTGTGGATACCATAGAAGAGTTGCGAATAAGGATTGTTAACAGGGATTCAAAGGATACGTGAGACACCTGGGATCTTCGAAAGAGTTCGGCAGTCTATGAGAAGACGGCTGGATGCTTGTATTTTGAATGAGGGGAAACATTTTGAACATCTACTGTGACGTGGTTAGTTTTTTTAGGACAAGTGTAACTTTTTTGTTGAATGATAATTCAGATAACTTTTTTATGTATGATTAATGTTATGATTGTTAAAAATATTTTACTTGATAAAAAATAATAGTAACTCCATTAATTTGTTTTAATAAAACAGCTGTTTTAATTTCAATATTACATTTGTAGAGAGCTTAACAGATTTTGTCTATTTTTCATGCGTGGTTTTGTATGTAATTAAGGATTATTTTTTAAAGTTTGCGTTTGTCTATTATAGAACTTATTTTACATCTTTCTCTTCGAAATTAAATTTTCTACAAGTACCGTGAAAAAATATTTTGTGTTTATTGTACATTTAACATAGTAAATCTGCTTCAAACCTAAATGTAACTTGTTTTTCGGGACTAAGTTTCGCGTATTTCGTCACATATCTTAAAAATTACTGTAGCTACAGGTCTGGAAACGGTTTTATTCAATTTTTCAGTTCATTTTACATAAAGTACGCTAAATTGTACATCTTAATTAACAGCCAACAAATACCCGTAGGGCTTCGTTGCAGCAGGGGAACTGAAATTCAGACGAAATCTTTCACCCTGTATAAACTTGGTAAACTAAGCATTTTCGGACCTATGTTAATTAGACCTTTTTTTCTTATTTTGATGTGAGGAATCACGCCCTGACTTATGGGCACCTTTTTTCAGAACACCCTGTATAACATTTTGGTGTAATGGTGCAGCTATTTAATTATGGTACTAATTCTAATAATGTTCCATATCTGACAGGAATTTTTCTCTGTAATAAGTTATAATAAGTGTTATATGTAATAATTCAATAATCAATGTATTATTGTTATGTTATTTACAACATTGTTTGCGAATGTTTACCTCTGTTTAATACATACGTGCTTTAATATTAAAAAGTTATAATACGTTTTCTTCCTCCAATAAGTAAGTCCCTGGCATCATATTAGGTATATTGTAACATATACGCACTTGGCTTCTGTGCACTCCACTACCCGTGTATTATTTTTATTATATCTGATTGAGTTCATTTGTAAGTCTACGAGAGACTGTAGTCGACATTATAGACATCGTCTTATATGAAACCTTTCTTACCACTCAGTAGCTAATCCCATCGTGTAACTGTAGAATATTTTTAAATATCAACTATATCATGTAATTTTCTTAATTACATTTATAAGTTGCGAACAGATGTTTATTTGCATTTCATGGTTTTGACAGTTTAAATTAATCTATGGTCAAATATCAATGGAATGAAACTTAAATATTTTAACTACAACTACAGAATCAATAGTGAGGTAGTCTCAGGTAAAGGCTCGTTCGAGGCGGTTCCTTCCGCGAAATGGTGTCGTTAGCAGACAATAGTTTTTATTGCATCCGACCTCGAGTTTGCGTGTCCCTTTCTAAATGGGTCTAATGAAATTAAGTGGAAGGGGTTATAAAACTATT
>NW_025783665.1:0-15000 GCF_021130785.1 Homalodisca vitripennis
AGAATAATGCCTACAACCAAACATAATGAAATACTTTAGAAAGGTAATCAGATTTAAATTTGCATTAAAGGTATTTAAAACCCCTGTACATTACATTTTTGTAAAGTTTATAGTGGTTCAAATATTTTTGTACATAGAAAGGTTATAGTTATATTTGCATATTTCGTCAATTATTGCAATAGACCCCTTTCATAGTTATAAAGCACTTTATCTTACAACTTCTCGAGGTCTGGAGTGCGTTTTTAAAAACCCTCTTTCAAAAAGTAAAGTAAAGTGAGTGTTATAGGTTAATTAATAGGTGGAATAAAACTATAAGTTATTCAAATGTGTGTTTTTTTCTTTAATATAGTTTAGTTTTAAAAGTAGTTTAATTTTAAATTTATAAAAATTTCTTGTTTGTCTGTATGTTTAAAATTATCTTGCTTATTCCTTATATCTGAAGTTTGATTCAATTAATGTTCTCTTTTTATCTTGCCAGGATGTTTGTCTTACAATTGATTTTTAAAATGATGCAGAATGAAAACAAGTTGCCGTATTAGGGTGAAATGTGTTTACACCATTTCTATAAATGTAGCAAAAACTTACCAAAATGTTATAATCCTACTCAGTATAAAGAATATACTGTTGTTTTAAATACCAGATCCATGAATCCAATAAAAAAAAGTTGTGAATTCAATTTATTGTACCAATTATAACTATTGTAACTAGAATAAACCAGAATTATATTATTTTAAGTTGTTAATTTAGAGTTACCAGTAATTAGGGCATGTTTATACAAAAATTTAAAGTATCAACTGTTGTTATATTATTCTGTTGGATTTTCTTATTAAAATAACGTATTTGCTTAATAAGAGAGATTCCCAACATTTAACTAGTAATGCCCCAATGATTGTGACTCCAGATCCGGGAACCACGACAATGGCAGAATAGCCGATAGATACGGTCCTGAGATGGTCGACGCTATGAACCTCCTGACAGGAGTGCTGCCAGGAGTGAAGGTTGTGTACAACGGTGAGGAGATCGGCATACAGAACACATTCATCCGCTGGGACCAGACCGTGGATCCTAGCGGCCGACTCCTAGGGCCCTACCGCTACCAGTTCGGTTCCAGAGACCCTGAGAGAACTCCTATGCAATGGGACGACTCACCGAATGCTGGTACAGTCCTTCGGAATGTTATACTGTATATTTCAACATGTTTTGAAAGTATGTGTTTTGTACATAAGGCTGAAAGTATCTTGGTTTTAGGACTCTGTAATATTGGATTCCATCGAAGGAGTCCAAATGGCATTCCCTTTCTAAAAAGTACTAAGCGAAGATACTTTTCATTGAAATTTCCCATTTGAAAGAAATTAGAACATTGCAAACATAAAAAAATTCAAATAGCCACATTCCGCATTAAATGAACAGGCAATACCAATCAGACCTTGTTATTATTTAACGTTCTTCCATATCTTCCACAGGTTCATATCGTGAAAGAAATGTATTAGATTGTGTACTTATAAAATGCAAATCGGCTCTCGCTCCGATTCCTTTCTTAGATCCTTTTCTTCCATTAAATCCGATCGTTACACAGATAAATAATAGACATATCACACCGTCAGACAACTAGTTAAAGAGACCGAAAGTCGTCACCAAAAACCCTAATGACTTACATAAGAGTGTAATATAAGCTCACGCATAAGAATATGTTACGGCATATGTAAGCGTTTGAAAGCATATGTTTTATCCCTAGTTAAACCTATGCTAACCGGTTTAACATATCTATTACAGTTCTAAGTCGGCACATTTCTTAATAGTCTAGATTATACGGTTCTTGTTAACTTAACGAGAATAATTACTAAGGAAAAGTGATTGTAAATTCTCAATTTTTAATGTGTAATTCCAGTTGGGCGAGATATTCAATTAGTGTGTGATGGAGACACTTATACAAGAACGTTTCACTGCACTTGTAGTTATGGTGTTACTTTGCGTGCTTTTATAATTTTAGTCTACCAGGATCACTTTAAGCGACGGATTTGCTTTATACAGGTTTTCTCGAGCAGCAAAACGACGTGGTTACCGGTGAACCCCAACTACTGGTGGTTAAAACGTGGAGGCCCAGCGCTCAGCAGAGTCCAGTCACCTGAAGGTGTTCCAGGCCATGACTGCGGTCAGGAACCACACTGTGATGCTCAGGGGTGATCTCTCAGTCCTATCGCCGGACGAGGACACTTTAGTTGTCGTAAGGTATATATGTCTTCAGTGATGTTACGCAAGCGTACAGACATTTATAAACAAGTTGGCAAATATCTTTTGGTTGATCAAGATACAATAGAATCAAGATATTGTAAGATTGATTATTTCGGTAAAATCATTTCTTTACCGAAAACAAAACTAATACAAACCTACCGTAATTAAGCTTTAAGAGTTTGCTACTTGATCTGCAAGAACTATCCCAGCTATAGGTAAACACGCTTACAAAAAGACACTATTTATTGAATACCCCTCCGCCGCTGAGATCCCGCCCTCTCTCAGCATCCCCACCTATGTTTTATATTATTATTACTTAAGATTAACTAAAATAAAGTCAATAGACGAAAGTGAATCCCTACTAAATACAGTATCAGAGTGTGAATTTACATTGTATAATCATAACCTTACTCCCTTAAATTTATAAAGGGATTTCCTGTTAAAGAATAAAATCGATCTTCAGCCACGCTAGTTTGGTAAAGGTCAGAATGAGAGGGTATCAAAAAACCTTACACATACCAAACGGCATTTCTTTCTGATAAACATTTTGAACCTCGATTACACTAACCGTCAGACACGCTTAGATAATTGTTATGTCGTAGTCAGCCAATAATATAACAGAGCTGCCATTTGGCTGAAAGTGACATCTTTTAGTTTATCTATTTTTGAGAGATATGTGTGATTTATGTTTCTGATGGTCTGTTTTACGTGGTCTTTCATGTGGCATTGCCTGCCCGAATCAGTATGAACAACAATCTTATTAATTACTGTTCTCATATCGTTGCCATTATTTACATTTTATCTAATAATTATTGTCCAGGGACGTTACCAGAACGTATCGTTTGTCCTGTTGATCAACATGGGTAGCTACATTACCAGCTACACTACCCAGAACCTGTTCTCACCTCTCAATCTCGATTTCGACATGGACGGTTGTTACTGGAAGTGTTCATTCTGGAATTGAACCTGGGTGAGTTGATTACCCATAACCCTAGAGGACTACCGAACATGGTCCCTTTAGGAGATACACCTATTTAATAGGCAATAACAACAATAATTGGTGAAGTAAAACTTAATCTAACTATAAAGGTTTTACGAGACTCCTGAAGTTAACAATAAGGATTATTAAACCAACAATAAATTATTCTTTTCGAAAGTTTTTAAATTTGGTGTATATCGCATTCTTGGGTTATATTCCTACTGTTTTAGTTTAATTTTCGTACTAGACTTGAAGTTAAGCATAAAGTCTAACATATGTTTGGTTGAATACTTCTTAAATAAATTATTTATACAATCAATTTGTTTTTTGTTTATCGCGGTTTATTTAAAAACATTTCGTTTATAAAACATAATGTTCTTAATCCTACACAAATGCCTTAACACTTTAAAATTCATAATGACTTTGTATAATTTTATGCTCCAAGTATTAGGTAGTTTTTTATGAATACTATTTCACTCTAAAATTCCAATTAATACTTATATTCCATGTTATATTAAATAGGTGACAACAATCTCTATTTACTTTTTTCAGAACGTTTGGTGAAGAAAAGCTCTGCAAGTTTGAGTTTGAGGCCCAAATCAGCCGTGCTACTTCAACACATACCTTATACATTATAAAGAACACTCACTATTTCCACTACAGTATTTAAATATTTAAAGTTAAATCTAAATTTAGTGAGCACGAAAACATGTGTAATTTTAGAGAAATGTTTGTATAGTTACGTTTTATACATGTATGTTGTAAGAAATATGGATAAGTATTGAACATTGACATGAGTACTCACGATCGTAACTCTGAATCATTTACATATTCCGAAAAACTTAAACATTGAACATTCATATTTATTCTGTATTCCTACAAATAGAATTATATACAAATTTGTAAAGGTTTATCGTTATATTACGTACGCTGAGCATTGTTCCAGTGTGTTTTTGACTACGTCCTATTCTAAAAAACACTTCACTATTGAACAAACTTAAAAAGGACTCGTAATTTAAGGTGTGTTATATTTTATCATAAAATCACATTATAATAAGTTATTCTGATTATTAATAATTAGTAACACTTATATAAGTGACGGCGCAACGTCTAAAGTTGACACTCCAAACAACTGTAACCATTAGTAGCTAAAGAATTAAAGCACGGGACAAATCATTGCAAGCCTGATTTGTGACAAATAAACTGTTCTTTATTTCACTTAGACCTGAGATATTATGTTGTTATACTTAGCATGAATATAGAAGAATAAAAGAAGATTCTTGCTATAACACGTCGCATAAAATTATTAATTTGGATCTCTTTATATTATTAATAAATAATAAAGCCAAACTGCCTGGCTTGCAATGATGCTATTATGAATATAAATTAAAAAATATCGAACAAATTTGGAAATTTAACTCAATCAAATCCAAAACTTTGCATAGCTGTGAATTTACGATAAGACTACACTTTACCTTCTATAAAAGAAATGTATTAGTACATATTTTTTTTTCTGAAATTTGCACGTTATAAACAGAATTCATGTTTTTATCATGACTTCACTTGACATTATTTTAGTCCAATAGTTCAGTTTCATCATGGATTTATTGTAATTTAATTATAATATCATCAATTTGTCATTTTAGTCATCACTTTAGTTTACTTTTAAAACGCGATTGGTTAATTAATGTTGGTACTTTAAGGTACTTTAAGTAATGTAATTTAAAATTGTAAAATAAAATGTTGATAAAGTACTTTGTATTATATTTTAAATATTAAATTACATGATAAGGTTATTAAAAACCCGTATGAAAAATCGGAGTGGAATGGAAAAAACATTACCCTACTAACAATTAAAAATATTGCTGTAAATCTCTTTTAAAATATTTTAAACCATGATTTTAATTATTTTTGTCCTAAATTATCTGGGATAGAAACAGTCCAAAAAGTAATACGATGAATTAGTTTCTACCAGAATAACAATTACAAATATACATTGCAAACTCTACAAAATTATTGTAAATCTGCATGGACGGTTACAAAGAAGTATGCTTGATGCTAGGGCAGACCCACAAATACCAATACCACTTTTTCTTGATGACAAACATTTTTTTTGTAAATGCATCCAACAATATTCTAATCTATGACCTTTAAGTGCTAAATAGTACTTGTATATCTGAAGAAAAAGAAATATATATATATATATATATATATATATATATATATATATATATATATACATCGTCTATATAAATCAAATGACAATACCTCATTATGTGAAATACATTGTGTAAAGATGTGAAATTTATTTCTTTCTCCGTTTCAAGCAGATTAAAAACTATGTAAACTTGAGTGACAAGTGAAATTGTAGTAAATAATCTAATGTATACTAAATACTTAACATACCGTAGTAAAGGAAACAGGATTTTCCCGTACATTTGCCATCTTTCAGTAAAAAACATCGCTGAAACGTTTCACTGAACGATGGGCAAATATCCGGAAACATCCTGCTTCCTTCACAATCCTTCCATCGTCAAAAATAAAACGTCAAACAAAGAACACCGTAGTAATAATACTTCTTTCAAATTTTCAAACCTATTGATGTAAAAAGTAGAGAAGAATTTTGGTTAAAAATGATTAGCTAACTCACGTATTGATACAGATCTTTATGGTATTTCAAACTGTTTGATTAAAATAATATTAATCATGTAATTTAGTAGCCTCATACGTTCCTATATAAGCTGTTGTATCTTCAACTTGTTGGTCTTCAAGGTGTCTTAGGGGACATCTTTGAATAACCCATGTGTAGATGAGCTTATGTCTTATGAAAACCAAACTTGCGACTGAACGTCCAGATCAGAAAAGAAGTAAAAAAAATGTTTTTTAACAGACAAAACAATATTATTCTATAACAGTATTCTGAAAAAAGGTATTTTCTGTAGAGAAAAACTTTCTCCCTTTATCACAGAATTAGATATATATATATACTATATATATATATATGTATCTGTTATATAAAACAGCTAGATTGCAGCAGAAAGTGGCCAATATGATTAGTAAATAAAAATATAGAATATACAAAATAAAAATTACAGAATATACAAAATAAAAATATAGAATTAAAAACAATAGCAATTGGTCACTTTCTGTTAATCTAGCTGTGTGTGGTTCAGCTTCTTCATTTCTGCAAGATAAACTAAAATGGCCTGTAGGAATATTCCTCTATGTTTGAATATGAAAGGAGTGAGTATTTTAAAAACAATTTTCTCATATTTAAAACAGTTACATCAGGGAATCATAATTAATTTCCAGAACGACCACGAGATGTTACAACTCTGGTACATACGATGTTTACAACACTGATACCCTAGCCGAGTTCATAGTAGACAGTTTGCAGTAAGCATAGTAGACAGTTTGCAGTAAGCTCGATGTTAAGGTAGTGGGGGAGGTTGGGTAAACAGTGCACTACCACCACAGTTGAGCGATATCAACATTATGAGGTGGCTGTGGCTCTGTGCGGTAGCTGTGGCGACTACTCACGCTCGGCGAGGCCGTGGTAGGACTTGCCCTGGGTGGAGAAACTGCCGTCCTCTACCAGGTCTACCCGCGCTCCTTCAAGGACAGCGATGGTGACGGCGTTGGAGATTTGAAAGGTAGTGTAAATAATGAAAATTGTAAGCTAAGATAATTATAAAAATTCAGAGATTTTACAAGTACTTTTATAATCAAACTCGACTATAGTTTGTACATATAGTCTACTAAATAGTAATATTTATATTTTAATAAAAATAAATATCTATATACATATTGTTTATATAAATGGCAATACCTCATTATGTGTAATACATTGTGTAAAGATGTAAAATAAAGATCATCTCAGCTTCAAGAAGATTAAAAACTATATAGTTTGCGTAAATATGCATATAAAATATTAAAACGCTAGTGTAACTTTCATTTTAAAATGAACGCTTCACATACCGTATGAACAAATTATAATTAGTGTTTCTTACGTATTGCGACTGGTTCTTAATTCAATTCTGGTTAACATAAGGGTAAACTTTTGTATCAATAAATTTACAAATAATTCGGAATTCCAGTTCTGGCACACCTATGTTTAGCACTGATTGGCGTATTTGATCGTTTAGTTTTTTTTATTTATTTTGTCTTTTGTGAGCAATTTAATGCATTTATAAAATACATTTTGTAATGCTTGTCAATAATGGTGTATTTGCCACATTTCTAACAAAAATATTCTTCCTTCTATCAAAGATAAACCAACTAATCATGTTTATTTATTTTCATTTATTACTTAAACCTTTTGGTCATGACGAACTGAATAGTATAAAAACATTTATTTAAATTGCTCTGGCATTATATAAAAACCTTAATGTATTGAATTTTTAATCAGTATACATCATTTAACGACTTATTATTGTTAACATGATCATTAATGATCTGTATGGATCATTCTAATAGATCGTAACTTGTGATCAGAACTACAACTACAACTCAGAACTAATGAATCGCAGCTGTCAGCTGTTTTCTCGCGTAAAAGTAATTCATTCATCGCAGGTGCTCTGTTTCCCAATCACAGTTTAAAAAGAACTTAAATAACTAAATTTCTGACAATTAATATCTTAACAAAACTTAAACAAAAGACTTTGTCAATTTTATGAACGGGGTAAATTTGAGCTGTATATTATTTTATCAAAATCTAGTCTCTCGTAATATTGGGATATACATTTTTATTTCACGTTTTGATTTAACGCCCTAAAAACTAATTTACAAGAAGATATGTTGTAATATACATACTCTTACTTCAATACATTTATTTCATTCTGTATTTCGGAAAAAGAAGTTTTTCAAATTTTAACGTTGAGTTTACCAACAGATTTATATATATATATATATATATATATATATATATATATATATATATATATATACAGGGTGAGTGGCTCTTGGTGTGACAAAATTTTTTTGGGTTGTAATGCAATGTAAATATGATACAATGGCGGTTATAAAAAAGTCTAACTCCAAAAATTAGGTCTGAAATGAATTATTTTCAGTTTTTCTAAAAAAACCCGTGTTTTTTGTACATAAATTTGATATTTCTCAGCAACGTATAGACATGTGTGAGCAAACTACATAATTTTTAGATTCTCTGTTAAATTTTAAATTTGATAAAGTTATCGGTTCAAACGGTAAGAAAAGAAAATTAAGCTTCAGGTCGATTCAAATGGCAAAGTTGCTAAGTTTTAGAAAACCTTAAATATCATTGAACCCCTTATTTTTACCACACACTGTACACAAGAAATGTGTCAAGTGATATTAAAAACTTTGCCATTTAATAGGCTTTACAATTGTATGCCATATGATCATAGTTAAGTATTCGGTTTACCTACTTTTATTGGTTTGAATATTAAAAAACATGCAAGCTACAAAAAGATTAAAACAATTTTAATAACAACTGTACTTAATTTTTATGTTTTATAAAACTGCCTCATAAAACAAGGTATGCCATAAAACATACCAACTATTTAGGTGTTTTGCCATTTAAAAAAATCAGTATAGGTGAAAGGTTACACACTGAGTAGTCATAGGACGGTATAATAAACATAATTTTTGAGCATTAGTAAAAGATATTTAATAATGGAACTTTAATCAATTATCAATAAAGTAAATGAAAATTAGAATACATCATGAACACAAAACATTAAAAGTAAAATCATTGCAGTTCATTCTCAAAATGGCGAACCTTCTTTTCTCACACAAGCTCTTGCTCGCTTTCTCATTGCTCCAACGGTCGTGTTAAAAGTCAGTTTTTCCCGAAGCCTTTGAGCAGCCAGACCAATTCTGCCTCGTAATTCTTCTTCTTAGTTTACTGGAGATGGAATAAAACTTCCTGCTTAAAAAACCCCACACAAAAAAGTCCATAGGTGTAAGGTCGGGAGTATCGGGCAGGCCATGCGACAGTTCCCACGTTCAATCCACTCGGGATAGTTTTCAGTCAGCCATTGACGTACTGTTGCATTAAAATGTGGAGGGGCTCCATCCTGATGGAATGTAAGCTCGTCTCTTTCAACATTGTTAAAACCATCTAGAAAGGTTAGGTAGGTCGTATTGCAAAAAATTTAAGTAGTTTGTTCCATTTACAATTTCCATCAAATATGTGAGGGCCAATCAATTGTCGCCCTAAGATTTACGACACCAAACATTAATACTAAAACGCGTTTAAAAGGATTGTTCCCTTGTCCGGTGTGGGTGATTTGTAATTCTAGGAGCATAATCAGTTGCTATCAGACCTTGAACAGGCGTACAATGGTATGGATGGAACTTGGAACTTCTTATGGAAAAATGTCCAAAACCTTCCATTGTGATACACCTACGTCTCTAGCAAGTTGTCTACTACTATCATTCCGAACTGAATCTAGAACTACTTCATCTAATCCTACATCATGAACAATGTGTCCTACTTCGTTAGGTCTTTTGTGAACTGTACCTCCCTCCACAAGACGTTGATAGAGTCTTGAGAACACAGAATGACTGGGAAGTCGGCGATCAGGGTAGCGAGCTTGATACTCTCTTTGGGCAGCACGCGCATTTCCATCACAAAACCCGTAAATAAAGTGCATATCAGCGTATTCTCGAGTAGTGAACTCCATGGCAGCCTACACTTGACTAAATTGAACAGAAAAATAGTTTATTGGAGGTGGAAGTAATTCATGTGGACACTGGTCTTATAAAAAAAAGATAAGGAATTAATGTACAATAATACTGGTGAAAGTGATAAGATAAGGAAATTAAAACATTGATAAACATTGATTAAACCATTAATCAATAACTATTATCCACAAATTATTTTAATCTGCTTTACTTTTTTGTAATCTTCAATTCCTTGTTTTATGAGGCAGTTTTATAAAACATAAAATTAAGTACAGTTGGTATTAAATTGTTTTAATCTTTTTGTAGCTTGCATGTTTTTTAATATTCAAACCAATAAAAGTAGGTAACCGAATACTTAACTATGGTCATATGGCATACAATTGTAAAAGCCTATTAAATGGCAAAGTTTTTAATATCACTTGACACATTCTTGTGTACAGTGTGTGGTAAAAAGAAGGGGTTCAATGATATTTAAAGTTTTTTCTAAAACTTAGCAACTTTGCCATTTGAATCGACCTGAAGCTTAATTTTCTTTCTTACCGTTTGAACCGATAACTTTTTCAAATTTAAAATTTAACAGAGAATCTAAAAAATTATGTAGTTTGCTCACATATGTCTATAACGTTGCTGAGGAAATATCAGATTTATGTACAAAAACAACGGGTTTTTTTAGAAAAACTGAAAATAATTCATTTCAGACCTAATTTTTTGGAGTTAGACTTTTTTATAACCGCCATTGTACCATATTTACATTGCATTATAACCCAAAAAATTTTGTCACACCAAGAGCCACTCACCCTGTATACGTTAAATTGTATAAATGGCAATAGCCTTATTTAATTTCAATAAACATTGAATCGCAAAAAGTACTTGCTCCGCCGGGAGTCGAAACCGTGATAGATACGGCCAAATACAAAATAATTGAATCGGAAAAAGTAAGCGCTCTAAGGTGTAATGGTAGCACATTCACCCGGCAAGCGAGAGATCCGGGTTCGACTCCCGGCGGAGCAAGTACTTTTTGCGATTCAATGTTTATTGAAATTAAATAAGGCTATTGCCATTTATACAATTTAACGTAAATAAAAAGTCATTTGACAGGTATTTGGTCTTCCGATCATATGTTAGTTTGCTTATTTAAACACATATGTGACAGATACGGCCAAATACAAAATAATTGAATCGGAAAAAGTAAGCGCTCTGTGGTGTAATGGTAGCACATTCACCCGGCAAGTGAGAGATCCGGGTTCGAGAGACTACTCCCGGAGGAGCAAGTACTTTTTGCGATTCAATGTTTATTGAAATTATATATATATATATATATATATATATATATATATATATGTGTGTGTGTGTGTGTGTGTGTGTATGTGTGTGTGTGTGTGTGTGTGTGTGTGTGGTGTGTGTGTGTGTGTGTGTGTGTGTGTGTGTGTGTGTGTGTGTGTGTGTGTGTGTGTGTGTGTGTGTGTGTGTGTGTGTGTGTGGTGTGTGTGTGTGTGTGTGTGTGTGTGTGTGTGTGTGTGTGTGTGTGTGTGTGTGTGTGTGTGTGTGTGTGTGTGTGTGTGTGTGTGTGTGTGTGTGTGTGTGTGTGTGTGTGTGTGTGTGTGTGTGTGTGTGTGTGTGTGTTGTGTGTGTGTGTGTGTGTGTGTGTGTGTGTGTGGTGTGTGTGTGTGTGTGTGTGTGTGTGTGTGTGTGTGTGTGTGTGTGTGTGTGTGTGTGTGTGTGTGTGTGTGTGTGTGTGTGTGTGTGTGTGTGTATTACAAATTACTTATATAACATGTATAGGCTTTTAAAAAGTTTATTGTATTTCACTGTAGTATTTCTATTTGAAGGGACTCCCTAAGAACCTCTATTAGAAAAATACAATTTTTTTGCCTTGTGTGAGTATTATTGAGAAGATATGAAGGAAATGCAGTAGTTTCTAAATCTCCACAATAAATCCTGCGTTCAGTAGACAGCATTAGTGGATATGTAGAGCTTTGTATTTGGCAACAATGGGAAACAGTTTGAGGTGTTGGTGGCCTTGATGAAGAACTTTTTCAAGCTTGGTGTCAGAAGTGTTCAACTGTCAATATTACAATTTATTGCATATATAAAATGCATAAAATAATTTTAAATAATTTGAAATTGTTAATTTTGCCTACATAACCAAAATCGCTTTAAATAAAGCAAAAGTTTAAATAAAACAAAATTTTTGTTTTTTACTTCCTTTAGTTTAATATAACGCAAACCATACGGTTGTATTTAATATTTTAGTTATAAGCATTTTTAAATTTCTAAAAATGTAAATACTTTTGAATGTCGAATTGTTTTCGGAACTGAACATTATAGTTATTTTTTGGGAGGGTAGGTCCTTAACTAATTTTGGGTAAGATTTGGAGTTTCATAAGTTGTTCAATAAAATAACAAAAAGTAAAACCTGTTAATGCAGCTTTTAGATTGGTAACACCCTGTAAAGTTACAGCAAGATAAATCGAAAACATCTTTTAATAGTCTGGACCAAGAGACCTTTAAAATGTGGTACCACACGCCTTATCTTTACGTTTAAAAAATGCCCTTTACGTTTAAAACAACCCTCACCCTCCCCCCCTTCAAATACCTCTTATAGATGCTTTGGAGGGTTTAAAAGAGTGTAATAGAATTATTTAGCCACACACAAAATAGGGTTAAAGTTGAAAACGGAGTTTCTATTTTTCAGTTGTCATTCCGCTACAATCAGTGGCCCAGGCGGTCTGGTTCACCCAGTAGATTAGGTAGATTTCCTTTCACACTATTTCTCGGTATTTGTGTACACCAATTTAAGTCTATGTACAATCGTGATTCTCGATGGCTCATAACAAATATCAGTTTTAATTTTATTGTAAGTGGTTTGATTATTATAAGTTCGCTGTTGATATCGGTCGGGATGGATGGAGCAGAGTCGTAGTGTTAAAACATATTCTAATTCTACACAATGACTCTAGATGCGTAATGCTTTTATTTAATCAGACTAAAATTGTCATGAAAGTTAGTTAACCAAGGATAAGTTTTGACATTCCTTTTGGAGCGAAGGACTAGATCCCCAATGACAGAACCATACTCAGCAAACTACCTTCGTGTCGGCTAATACTGTCATGAGCGTTCTGTGAAACACATTTTTGGTAAGCCTGTTCTCATAGGCTATTTTGAAAACTTACTTTAATTGAAAGGGTTATAGGAGCTCCAGAGCCAAAATCATTTTTTTAACCATTATCCTGACCATCCCTAGAGATCAAAGGGCTGTAAACATGTTTTGTGCGCATTCGATCTTTAAAAATTTGGCATGAAAGTTGTATTGACGTGGTTTTAATGAAGAATATTGTGGCAATGGTATTGATGTTAACTGGGTGAAGATTCAGTGTAAACTCGTACTTCTATCATCCTAATTCTAATAATATTGTACACGTGAAAGTGGCTTTTGCTATTAGTTTTTTCTTTCACGCGTAAGTTATTCAACCGGTTGTACTGAAATTTTAAATGGACATTTCTTAGGCTCCCTATAGTGTAAAATAGGTCTATTCTTATTTTGAACCCTCCGGGACACGCCCAGCTAGTCTCTAAAGGAACGAGATACTAATATGCAAGAGCCTGTTGAAGATGTACTTCAATTGGTTCAGTTTGTAAAACATTGCCTTTTATGACGGCATTTGTTTTGTATTTATATTTGTATTGTTGTGTAATTGAGGTAGCACAATAAGTAAGCTTGATAGTAACAACACTTCTTATTTCAAACCTTTCTGCACAGAGTATAGTAATATCAGAAAAATATAAAATTAAAAGTTTTTAGTAACAAATATATTATTTTACTAATGTTTTAGTAAATAATTAAGTTACTAAATATATGTCAAAAATTAAGTAAATTACAACGGACCATTAACACCCTTGTTGACAATACTTTTCTTTCATCATGGCAACAAGGGCACCACTCAATGGAAAATATAATTCACTAGAACCAAAAAGTGGAAAGGAAAAGGCCTACAAACCAATTTCGTGCCGAAGCTGTGGGTGGCCAGCCAGATTTATAAAAACTCTTCATTTTGATTTTATCGAACGATTTTTTAACAATCATTATATTGGTTAATATTATGGAAAATGTAGCCTCGAAAAAGTGTTTGATAGTAATATTAAAATATACAATGATATGAATGAATATTTTATCTTATTTCCTCTCCTTCATATGTTTTAACAAAGATCTCAACAATTACATGCAAAAACAGGAAAAATGATCTCACACATGGGGCATAGCCTGTGTGTGGAGATCGAGGACGGCGATCGATGCAGCGGATGAATACTCACCTACCTACCAAACCAGGAATGCCACAAACTTTGCTCTGCCGATTCACCGCTAGTAGTTCTTTCAATCAAAGCCTTCATATGCTGGAGCCAAGTTTTTCAACATCCTTTCCTGACACAATCAAGAGAGCTGACCACAGATTTATTCTTAAAGATAAAAAAACTTCAAAGCTTGGTTGCTCCAAACGGACCGTTTTCTACAACACACCCATAAATGAAATTTCTGGACTGGCCAAAATTAACTCATGTATAAGCAAGTTCTGGAACTGAATAATTACCTATGACAAATGTTATTTGTCATTTAAAGTGGACAACCATTTTCAATCTTGAAGATTTGTAAAATAAAGATATTCTCTCTCTCGTCTCTCTCTCAAACTTCTCTCTCTCTTCTCTCTCTCTCGTCTCATCTCTCTCCTCTCTCTCTCTCTCCTCTCTCTCTTCTCTCTCCTCTCTCTCTCTCTCTCTCTCTCTCTCTCTCTCTCTCTCTCGTCTCTCTCTCTCCTATCACCCTTTTTATCCCAAGTCGAGGAAAGGTTCAAAAAGTAAGGTAGCATTGGTGGACACAGAAACAATAAGTGAGATCGAGGGCTAAGGATGAGAAGATGATGGGTAAAAGATGGAGAAGGACACGGCAACTGAACTCAGGAAGACAGAACGAGCTTTATGTCTACAGCTGGAGGACAGCTTATGTATGGGAAAAATCAGGAAGGGGAAAAAGAGGAATGCGTTTGGCAGAAGCTTCTGGGATGAAGGACGGTGAAAAAGGACCCTTGGGGGAAGGCCTACAGGAATCTATTATGGAAAGATCAAAGAAG
>NW_025783665.1:20000-28688 GCF_021130785.1 Homalodisca vitripennis
AATGTTTCAAAAAACAGCAACAGTAAAAATAACAATAGTGACAAGATAATCTATGGCGTACAATAACAAAGAATATAAATATACAGTGGGTGTCAATTAAGTCTGGAACCTCTTTTTTAATTTTTAAACCACAATATAAAAAAATACCAAAGTTCACACGTGCTTACTGGTGATAGTACCGCTACATATCTGCCCAATTACCGACCCGATAATCCCTTTGGGGGACGGTCCACAAGGAGTCAGACAAAATTCTTAAATAGCAGCATAGGTCAAGTTTGGTATCAAATTAAAGGTCTTACTTAGCAGAGTACAATGCTGCAAACCGGACTTCAAAAGGTGGATTCATTCAGTAGTTATAGCTATTTGAATTTTAAAACGATTGAACAATGTAAATTATTAAGTATTACAAGTAAACACCAATTTTTAAGTACCTGTGATCAAAGTAAGTGTTCAAAATGTTCCCCTACCATCGTCTGGCAATGTCCTAGGCGGTTGTAAAATTTTGAAGGTAGACACGTGGAATATCTTGAGCTTCTTGGACTATGAGATTTCTTAGGTGCGCCAAATCTCGAGCTTAAGTACGATAAACTTTATCTTTGAGGTATCCCCCCCACAAAAAAAAAATCCAGCGGAGATAAATCAGGGGAATGAGCAGGCCACTCTACTGCACCATGTCTTCCAATCCATCTGTGAAGGAATATTGTATCCGAGTATTCTCTAACAAGGAGAGCAAAGTGTGGTGGTGCACCATCTTGTTGGAAATAAAATTATTTGAAATTGTCGACCAAGAGCAGCAGGAATTAGTGCAGGAATTATTTCATTTTGGAGCATTGCTAGATACGAGTCACCATTTAAATTACCATTGATAAATAATGGGCCCATAATTTGATTTCCTATAATACCTGCCCAAACGTAAAGTTTCTGTGGATGCTGTGTATGACTCAATCTGCCACTTTCACATTCTAACAGTAGTTGTGTTATTGGTAATAATTATTTGATTCCTGGCTTCGATTACTAACATTGTCAGATGATAGGAGGGAACATTTTGAACACTTACTTTGATCACAGGTACTTAAAAATTGGTGTTTACTTGTAATAACTTAATAATTTACATTGTTCAATTGTTTTAAAATTCAAATAGCTATAACTACTGAATGAATCCACCTTTTTGAAGTCCGGTTTGCGGCATTGTACTCTGCTAAGTAAGATCTTTAATTTGATACCCAAACTTGACCTATGCTGCTATTTATGAATTTTGTCTGACTCCTTGTGGACCGTCCCCCAAAGGGATTATCCGGTCGGTAATTGGGCAGGATGTGTGCGTTACTATCACCAGTAAGCACGTGTGAACTTTGGTATTTCTTTCTATTATGGTTCAAAAATTAAAAAAGAGGTTCCAGACTTAATGGACACCCTGTATACATACAGCAAGTTAGCAGCGAATAACAAGAACCGTAGCGAGTTGTTAGTAGCGTTTTCTACAAGAACTGCCAATATGAACCTTCTTCTGTGACTCTCTAAGGAGTGTACTCGCAAAATCGATAAAATGTTTTCATTTGGTGTTGAGAATTAAAGTTATATTTTTGTGGGTGTTCATCCCTCCAGGATTTGTGTGAAATAAACTTAGGGCTACCAAAGACAGCTATCCCGCAGGAGACTTCCCGTCGTTTTTTCCCCGAGAGGACTTTCATATTGGTTACATACTACATTATCTTGGTTCCATAGCTTCCTCTTGATTCTTGACAATCACCCCCCCCCCTTCTGTGCTGTTTGCGAAACGTATTTTGATGATTAAGCAGCTCACCCTCCTTGACTGTAGAGTTTGGTTACTGGGACAGTTTATGGCTATATAAGAGACATTCCCACTTACTGTCAGCATATTTTTATGAACTATAAAACAATGATAGAAAAAAATAAAAACTGTTTCGTATTTTACATAACTTCTCTAGGTTAGATAACCCGAAATCCAATTGTTGATAAGGATTATGTAATTGATAAACTGATTATTAATTTTACGGATTATATCGTCATTGTTTCATTTGTTGGGTTATACACGTATAGTTATAAATACGTATAGGATTAATACTAAATTAGTTTGTTAGTGTTCACTGGTTATATAAATGAATTCATTTTCTTACACTTAAAATCTAATTTAATAGTTTTACACACACTGTTTTTTAATATAGGCCAATTTAACTACTTATATTAATCGATAAGAAGATAAGCAAATATACAAATATATTTCTTAAAAAAACTATCGTAATAATAATTATTATAACCCTTGAAAATCGACAGGTACACTACCAATTCTCCATTCTACAATCATACTACTGTATTTAGTGAACGTGAATCTATACTCAATTCTTAAAACTTTTGTTTTTCATATTATTTATAAACTTCCTAAGCTTAGAAATCCTTAGTTCAGTATAGTTAAAATATTTAAGTATATTATTCGGTTACTATGATAAATAAATGAAAATGTAATTAATAAGAACTCTTACTTTAATACTCAAATAACCCACGTCAGTGCCTAATACTGATAAGCCCAATTTGAGCTCCATTTGAAAACACAACGTTGAACATGGAACTTGAATAATACAATCAATAGGAACCCGATTTCAAAATATGTATTAAAATCATTCTTTTTATGATTGGTAATTTTTGCTTTTGATTTATTTCATAATTGTTGTGGGACGTATTGGATGGTCTTGTAAGGAATGCGACCGCCGCCACAGGCATTTTGGTCTTAATTTATATCGTTTAATTATCATTATTAAATTATTATCATTATACATAATATTATACCATTTTTTATTAAGGGGTTTGTATCCTCCATAATTTGCCCATTTCTCTCATCCATAGGATAGAAATTTTACAGCTTTGACTTTGGTCAATCTGGATTTGTCCAGATTTCTGTTTTGTTTCTATTTTAATTGGCATTTTAATGTAAACAAGGTGATAGAAATTACGCTTTTTAAATATAATTATGGACAAAAATGTAGACTTTAATATACTCAAGGTGACAACCATAAGATAACTACTTTAACTGGCTAATTTTTAGGTATTACTGAGAAGGCAAGCTACTTGAAAGAGTTAGGAGTCACTGCGATATGGATGAACCCGATATTCAAGTCTCCCATGGCAGATTTTGGATATGACATTTCAAACTACCGGAAGATCGACCCATTATACGGTTCCAACAAGGATTTGCTGGAACTCTTGCAGAAGTTACATGAATTGGGTAAGTTCATAAATTGCCATACATTAATTGCTTCCGGTCTATCAGAAATTATTCTGTCTGTTCAGTACTTGTTTTGGAATGAGACTTTGATACAGGTTAAATTTAAATCAAATATCCGGTACCTTATTTTTTTATAACATGTAACACACGATTGCAGATATCAAGCTCTTGTTGGATTTGGTTCCGAATCACTCAAGTGACGAGCACGAGTGGTTCCAGAAGTCGGTCAGAAAGGAAAGATCCGTACACCGATTATTACGTGTGGCATGACGGCAAGATAGACAACGTCACAAACCAGAGATCCCCACCTAACAACTGGGTAAATCTGAGAATCTTTTACTAGTTGTAAGTTATTTTAAAAGTAAAATGTTTATTTGTCGTAAATTACTTTGGGCAATCAATGGAGTGGTGGCTAGGTCCCTCTGACGTCACGGCAATTGCCGAAATAATGAATTACATAAAAATATCAAAATTACTGGTAGAATTCAACGAACCTGTTTTGGGATTTGGTGACATTCATTCAAAATGTCAGTAAATTGATTTGAAATAAAATAATATAAAAATCCACGGAAAATGTATGGTTGAGATCATGTTGGTAGTAGAACACCAGCAATTTATCGATGCTGAACGTTTGAACTCGTCAGTCGTAATACAAACAAATTCTGGAGTGCTCGGACTAAGTTGGATAGACTCACTTTTATCCGTACTTTCAAATTTTTCAATGTCTCTTAGAATGCAGTCATTTCGGATCTTTAGGTATCGTAGAATAAAAACATGTACTTTTGAAAGTTAGATTCATTAATATAACTCTTTCACTCGTACTTTTTCCGATATTTCATAAGATTTCAATGTGGAACTGTACCAAATTTTTAAAACTATCCGATAATATAGCTGCAATAAGATTGAGTATGATAACTATCTTGATTTCTTACTTTCCCTATTCAAAACATGAAGATAATGCTTACTCGCGTCTTTGATCAGTTCGTTGGCCCCGCCTCATTTGAAAAAACTTCTAAGGTAAACGGTTCGAAACTGTACAAGAGTTGTATCTCCACTATTAAAACATTTAGGTGAAAATGTAACTGTGCTTGAATACGTTAAGCGTTTTAAACAACTACAATTATTCTTGCTTGCACATTTCTTGATATCCCATAACATTTCTTCAGAAGTTTCAAAAAAAACGAATACGTAGTTATAGAATTGGATTTCAATAGATTAGCAATAACTGAGCTAATTATTCTGTTATGATTTTATCATGGCTTTGAAATAACTTTTGCTATGCAGTTTTTGAAGTTTAAACTTTAAAAATTGGGGCAGTACATAGGTATGAGAACTATATGAAAACAACACAGTCTATCAAGAATCTTTTAAATAAAGAAAACCATCAAGCAACATTAGTTGTACTTGATTTTGTTTATTTATACAGGAGAGCATATTCGGCGGTTCTGCGCTGGACATGGAACGAAAAGCGTCAGCAGTACTACCTGCATCAGTTTCGTAGAGAAACAGCCCGACCTCAACTATAGGAATCCTCACGTAGTGGCGAGAGGATGGATGTGAGTTGTTCAAGGAACTAACTGAAATATACACATTGTCTGACAAATTATCCTCATGATTTTGCAATAAGACGATAATCGATGCACTGTTAACTTCATTAGCAACGTATTTGTGTAGCTAGAGATGTATCAGGGTTTACACATTGACTGCGGTGGTCTCAAACTTAGAACTATTCTGGCTGTCCTAAGTCGGTACATGACTCGTGTCGCAAGTGAAGGTGTTAATGAATTAAACCTGCTTACATAACCAGATATACTAGTCTAGTTAAGGAAATCTAAAATTTTTAAAAGGTAATCCAAAATTGCTGTAATAACCGCAAAAATGTTTCATTCCTTACTTATCACAGGTAATTTACGAAAATTAAAATAAAAACGTTCACAATCACAATATTAAATGATTAAATTTCTTAGAAATTTTGTTTTACGCGTTGGCAACACTTTTTATCTAAATAGCACAAAAGTATATCAATAAAATGTTGACCTTTTTTAAAATATTGAATTATTTCACCAAGCCAATTTTGCTTACAAAAAAGTTTTTTCACAATTGTTTGAATTTTGTGATTGAGGGGAGTATTCAGTGTCTTTTCGTAGATCTGTAAAAAGCCTTCAACTACGTCCCATCGTGCTAAAAAGTAATAGTGAGTCGGTTTTACAGAAACTACCTTGAATTTCTCTATATAAAACCTAAGACAATATTTAACGTCAATCAGTTTTACAACACCTTTTTTTGTTGCACAAATTGTGGGAGAAGCAAACTTTTTTTTTTTTCCGTAACAAACCAATATTAATAGCAAAAAGAATAAAAATAATTAGGATGCGTATTAATGACATCTTAAAATGTCCCATAGTTCTAAGGTTTAAAATAAGGTCATAAAAGTGCATTGGGGTTTAACATATGTTCTTATGGTACTTGCTGAAGACAGGTGTCAGTGGTGTCTAAATTGAAAATTCAATATCACAAAAAGTAAGAATGAGCTTTGTGATTCGTCAGGAATCTGTACTTGGCCCTGCTATTTTGTTTACTAACGTCAACATTTTGAATAAGAATATTCTAAGTGGATATCTTGGTTTTATTATACAGATGAAACTGTTGTAATATCTAAAGTCTAAGTAAATATAAAACTTGAAACTCAACATGAAAAATAATTTAATTCATTAAATTTTTTGTTCAAAACCCATTGCAATCAACAATAAAAACCCATTTCATTCCCCTTTGAATTTACGTACGGCTGAACAACCATAATACAAATTGATTTTAGTCATGATATATTGAGTAGAGATCAGGTTTGCTCTGTGGTTTACATGGACGTACGTAAGCCAGCGAGGGGTCCCAAGGGGTCCAAACCCCCCCCCAAATGTTCAAAATTTTCAATTAATTTTTTAGTAAATGATTTTTTTTTTATTTGAATAATTTATGATTGCTGACATGGACTGCTGAAAGATCGTTTTCAGCAAAGAAACGGCGTCAAGAACTTCTTAATGAACAAAATGGACCTTGCTCTCTGTCCCAAAAATAACAGTTGTCGGACCCCCTCCCCAAAAATTTTTTCCTGGCTAACCTTCTTGGTGGGTTACCTTCTTAACACGAAATATGCTAACCACTTTTTATATACACTCTAATTTGAATAGAATTCCATACGAATTTCGGTTAAAAACTATGTATCTATAGTACGTGTAAGGGTAGTTGTACAGAAAAGTATTTTGCTCTAGAGATCCACTCCCTTGGTCTAAATGGTGCTCAACAAAATACTATATCAGTTTAACACCAATTCCAAAGAAATGCTTGTCATGAATAAAACATTTGAACATCAAATCCAAAATATTTGATGGTTTAGAAAATGGATTCGGAGTTGTGGCTAAAGAACTATATTCAGTTTGGCACGGTCTCCTATGTTTTATTTATGACTAAGATAAAAATGGTTAATGTAATTCGGGTATGTTTTATGAGTTGATTATTGGGAGTTTATTGGTGTGAGTAACAGGCCGTGCCGACCCATACAAATGATTTTCTTAAAACAGCGCTGTTAAGTAAATGGTTATGGGTACTGGGGCCTTCTCCTACGAGGTCTTTATTGCCCTGTACTATTAATTTACTTGTAAATCATTCATGCCGATATTCATTAAGAGTTACAGCGCACTCGTGAAGATAAACACACAGGTAGATTATAAATCTACATAAAACTTACCAATTCTAATAATATAAATATTGTATTCCAGAATATTATTAGATACTGGCTTGACATGGGGTTTGACGGTTTTCCGAATGGACGCTGTGCCCATTTTTGTTCGAGGACCAGCAGCTCCGCGGGACGATCCAAAGTTAGCCAAATGGACTCCTGGATCCCGTCTATACCAGGAATCGTCCGGGAACATTCAAACTGCTTCAGCATTGGGGCTGATGTAGTATTGGAATACATAAGAGCTGATGGAAAAGACAGGTACTAACAGTTTTCAACCAAATATTCATTAAAGGCTCCCGCTATGTTGAGAGGTGTTTACTCCTGCTCTAGGTTCTAGCTATAATAAACCAGCATTGGGCTGATGTAGTATAGGAATACATTACAGCTGATAGGAGAAACCCTAAATGGGTACTGAAACAGTTAGTCAATCAAAATATTCAATTAAAGGCTCTCGCTATGTGAGAGGGTTACTCTCTCGAGGTTCTAGCTGTATAAATTAAACAGCATTGGGCTGAATGTGCGTAATTGAGAATACAATAACAGCTGATGGACAAAGACATGGTGACTAACAGTTATCAATCAAATATTCAGTTGAAGGCCTCTCGCTATGTGCAGAGGTTACTTCTCGTCTAGGTTCTAGCCTATTAATAAACCCTGAGACATTTGGAGCTGAATGTTGCGCGTATTGGAAATACATAATCAGCTGATTGGAAAAGACCAAGGCTACTAACCAGATATCAATGCCAAATATTCATTAAAGGCTCTCGCTACTGTGAGTGCGGTTACTCCTCTCCCTAGGGGATAACAGTTGCTAGCTTTATAATAAACCAGCATTTGGGCTGATGTGGTATTGGAATACATAACAAGACTGATGGAAAAGACAGTGGTACTAGACAGTTTATCAATCAAGATATTCATTAAAGGCTTCCCGCTATGTGAAAGCGTTACTTCTCTCTAGGTTCTAGCTAATAATAAAGACCAACATTAGGGCTGATGACTGTGGTTATTGGATATACCATAACAGCCTGATGCGGAAAAGACATTGGTCACTAACAGTTATCAATCGAAATATTCAATTAGAAGGATCTCGCTTATGTGGATGAGAGGTTACTCCTCTTCTAAGGTTCTAATTGATAATTTAAGACAGCATTTAGGGTGATGTAGCTATTGGAAATACCACTAAGCGCTGTATGGAAAAGACATGGTTGGTACTAACAGTTATCACTATCGAAAATATTCATTAAAGGCTCTCGCCTAAGTGGTGAGAGGTTACCTCTCTACTACGGTTCTAGACTATAATAAACCCGAAGCAATTTGAGCTGATGTGGTATTGAAATACATACACGAGACAGCTGATTGGAAAAGACAAGGTTGGAGTCCTAACAGTTATCAATTCAAATATTCATTAAAGGCTCCCGCTATGTGAGAAGGTTACTCGTCTTCTAGGTTCTAAGCGTATAAATAAACACAGAATTTGGCGCTGCATGTTAGGTATTGAAATACCATAACAGCCTAGATGGAAAAGACATGGTCCTACAAATCACCGTTGTTATCAATCAAATAATTCATTTTAAAGGCTCTTCTTGCATTATCGCTATGCGTTGAGAGGTTACTTCCTCTCTAGTGTTCTAATGCTATAATAATAACCTAGCTATTGGTGATGATGTGGTATGTGGAATACATAACAGCTGTGGAAAAAACAGGTCTAACA
>NW_025783666.1:0-28124 GCF_021130785.1 Homalodisca vitripennis
TCATTTTAATTGTAGTAAAATTGTTCTAATAGTTTATATTCACAACTATAATTTAAAGACGTTTGCTTCCCCTTTGTGTCTTGCGATAGTAGACAGTTTTATATACTCAGATAAGTGATTTGTTTTGAATAGAGACTGCTTGTAAATATTTTATTAATAACTTCATATAAAATATCGTTGTCAAATAATGTTTTTGGTTGGAAGAGATGGTTGCAGGGTTTATTCTCTGAATAACAGGAAAGTGATACAAATAATTAAAAAAATGAAACAGGAGTGCATAAAATTTTATAAAAATGAAAGCTTCTAACAGTGTCAATAAACCTCAAAGTCACTCGTATAATTTATGACAAACAGTTTTTAAGCAGTTTCGAGAGGAAAAAACTGATTAAGTGACAAATTTGTCTAATATGAAATAAAGAGAACTATTTAAATAAATATAAAAAACCATTGTTTACTGAAAATTGTTAAAGTTATAAATTTATACTGGTATTCAACGTAACACGTCTAATAAAGAATAAATAATATAAATAAAGAAATTCTATATATTTAGTTGCTTCAATATAAGAAGTCATGCTTGATTGCGATATTTAATATATTATCTTTCTTACTTGTTTTCAGCTAATTCCTATTCGCAATTTTTCGTCCAAACTTTATGGTTACACTTTTATTGAATTGAATATTACCCCCCCCCCCACCCCACCCCCACCCCCACCCCCCCCCCCCCCCCCACCCCCCCCCCCCCCACCCCCCACCCACCCCCACACCCACAACCCCCATTCCACACAAATAGTATTTTAGAAATATGGGTCACTAGGAAGGTGAGGTTAAGGGGATATTTTAACGGCCATTCTCTTGCTAAAAGATATTTTATGTTATAGAAACTGTAATAAAAATTTGATTATTTCATTTGAATTTAAAATTGCTGTTTTAATTATATAATTTGTGTTTTTATTGATTCTTATAATCAAATCGATTTCCGCTAGAAAATAATAATTGTATATTGTTCTAGGAAAGAGGCCTTAGTGTAATGAAATTTTAACGAAAGTATTATTTAAGTTACATAACCTACTTTCCTATTTTAATTGTTTGTACTTTCTTTAGGTTTTTTTTTTTTTTTAGTTCAAAAATTTTTCATAGGATTATATATGACTTGTTTATAGAGCTGCAGAAAAAATCCTTTTTACAGATCTTAATATTATAGGTATACTAAACAGTTGGCAACGATAAAAAACAGAAGACGCGACAATTACTGAAATGACATTGATGGAAATGTAAACTTAAACTCAAAGACCTTCCTTAGTTCAATTGAGCTCTAAGGAGATGCTTTACACGAAACAATTCTTTGCTATCACAGTTCTTTAACTTTAACCACTCCCTTCTCCATGTCAGTTACAGTTTTTGGATGTCGGCATGTTTATTTAACGGTGGCCCCAAGCTCCCAGTTGATTGTTTTCTATCAAATAAAACGTAAATTCATCCAAGATAGTTATATATACAGGAAAACGTCACAAAAGGGCTCGCTTTAAATTACTCAGGACTCTATATTTTATTTTTAACCTGCCCCATTATTTCATAAAACCTAATTTTGATTAAGTTTTAGACTTATAAACGTATGATTTTTTTCTACCACGTTTTTATATCACTATAGTTGATCATTGTACACAATGCAAAAAATTATGATTTACAATAAACAAAATCGTAATTCATGGATTTATCTGCGTGGTTACATACCATTTTACATGTTCATATAACGAAGAAAACTCAGGTATTAAATATTAACATATCTAGCTATTTTCAGCTAGTAGATTGATAAATAGGCGTATTATAGAAATACAGAATTTGTGAAGTTACTGAAATAGAAACAAAACATATAAAACAAAACATAATTTATTTATTAAGATCTACTCAAAGTTAGACTCCTTGAGAGACTATCGATGTTTCTATACGTCTATTATACTTTTTACTTACTTACATTATTTTCTCAGTCAAATCCCCTTCCGTTAAAAACTGATCTATTTATTTATAACATGATTTTAGATCAAATGTTTACACATTAGAGAAAACACTCTATAAGTTTTTTTTTTTAATTGTAGGAAATGTTAGAAAAATTTAAATAAGATTGTGATACAGTTATGACGACAGCAAAAGTTTTAGAGACTTGGAACATTGAACATTGCTTAAGTTGTATATTCTTTCCTTTGTTAGTTGTCAACAGAAAAATCCTTAATTGTGTCATTAAAGAGCTAGAGTTTTTTCAACTTCATTTATGTCTCTATTTGTAGAAAAAATTTAAGTGCTAGCCAATGAATGCGTACGAAAATGTATGTAGGATTATGGAACATTTAAGTCAAGGTTTCCTGCACATGTCTTTTAAAATAGCAATGTTTAAAAATATATTAATTGGTACACATAAACAACCTTTTTTATAGTAAACGTATTAAAAAGCATTACTTTATAATTTAACGAGAGGAATGCTCTAAACCTAATTACAAGAAGGAGTACGTCATACTGTGTCGTCTAGCAGGCTTCGTTACGGATAAATATTGGTGTATATCATATGGAAGAACATGAACCACATCACATTCAATATCTTTCATCTAGAAAGGATGATTCAAATATGACTTTAAATCTGAAGCTAAATTTGTTCTTTTTATATCGAGCGAACAATCAAACAGACAGACAGTCAGACAGACACAGATAGACAGACTGACAGACAGACAGACAGAAAAGAAATTTAGTTTAACCCAACGAGCGGTATTTTTCAGGATGATCCAAAATTTTAGTAAAATCAAATAAAACTCAATCTTCTTTTTGTATAAATTAATTGTTTAGGTATTTGGACTTAGCTTGCTCTCGAGATGCAGACAGACGAAACAGGGGAGACATTTTTCCATTTCTACGAGGAAAAAAGTTGGCTAACGCTCATTGGGGAATAATATCCCAGTACGAAGGGAAAACCTTGGGGAAATTCTACAAACCAGATAGCGAAAAAACCTGAACAATAAAATGCCTTCCTAATTGTCTTAAGCGCTTTACGCAGCTGCGTTCACAATCATAACAAAGAGCTCATGTAATCTATCAGTTCTGCTGCGGCAGTCAATCACAAGTACAGTCAATATCACCAGACCTACAGCCTCTCCCTGTAGCCTATAGGTAGACATCTTAACAGGAAAGTAAGAATTGACAAGATTTTAGGTTGATAGAATGTACTTATAAACAATCCAGAGTTTGATTACTAAAATAATTTCATTATTTACTTTTCAAGAACCTTACCAATCTTAGCACTTTAACCATTTTAGTGCCGGAGGATAGTAAAAAAACTTTTCATAAAAATGAAGACATTTCTTACAAGATACTCCTTAAAAAAGTGCTAAGCCTATTTCAGCGATTTTGTAAAACTTTACTAAAACGTTCATAAAATCAAAACAGTTCGAGATAATCTCTTTTTTATTTAATTTTAATTTTTGAATTTATTTTCTTAACAGATAAACTGTTGATTAAAAAAGCATTTAAAACGCTCATATACAACTAATTGTGTATACTTCAAAATAAAATACACAAATGGTTCTTCCAAAAATATTTTTGAAAATTTGTTACAGTTTCGAATGCAAAATAGCGCTCGAAAAATATTTTCTCAAAAACAATGATACTAATAATTACAATTACAATTGTAAAATATACACCAAACACTATTTTATTATCCAGAAAACTATAAAGATAACACAAATTTTTTGTTTAAACCTACGTTTTTACTTTTTCTGGCATTGCCTTATCTAATGCCTTATTCTCATGAGATTCAAACACACTTTCTAAAATACACAGGAATAACACTGAGTTTTGAATAAGTGAAAACTTCATTTAGAATAAGTTTAGCAGAATATTTAATTAAAGTACATATTTATCAGTTTCACTACTTTAAAAAGTTATTCCAATATTAAAACGTAATATAAATAGACAGAAAAAATTAAAATATAAAAAAAATAACAAATGGTCATTGAAAAATGAAAAAATATTGAACTTTAAACGAGTTTTGCACCCTTGTTATTGGTCGCAAAATTATGGGGGACCTCATTTTAGACAGATATTGATTATAATCAAATATTATTAAGTTTTTTCTTTTAAGTTTAACATTGTTTCCCGTATAAACAAGTAAAACGTTTGGATTACTATGGGATAATGGTGGTACTTCCCATGTTTATACGATTAAAAATAAGATAAACTCCGATAAAGCAGCCGCTCTAAAGAATATTTAAACTTTCCAACAGGATTTTGCTAATAAGGTAGAAAATTATAGGGGGAAATGGTAATAACACATTTCTGATGTAGTTTTAAGATAGGTATCATTTTTACCTTTGGAAAAAAATAATACCAGTCCTTTCAACATTAATTTCACGAGCCACTAGATAGTCACATATTATCTACGTTTAACAGACAGCGTTCTACAAACGGAGACAAAAGATAAAAAAAATAATGACTAACAATAACATTATAAAGTTGAATAGTGTATGGCGTATATGGTAATACTTAAAAAAGGAGAAAATGGCTGTTATTTCAGTAGTAGGAAGCCAAAATGACTCCCAATAAGAGAAAGGTAAATAATTCCGTAAGCAAATCTAATTACATCCTAAATGCTCTAGTTTTAACTGTCTCTACTTAAAGCGGACTTAACCTGAATAGCCATAATAATGGAGATCGCAGTCAAAAAATTCGAAAAAAGACGTTTTTTTCGATACTTTAATTGTGAGTAAGATGTGTTAACGAAAAAAATTTGAAGATTTATCTTACAACATATGTGCAGTAACGGTTTACTCTATTGTATTGGTGTCCATTAGGTCGTTAGTTTAAACGATTTTTATACTAAGCTTGAATAAAATACATGCGTACTGGAGGACATCTGTTTGCTTTTTATTTATAGTCGTATTGGGTATAATTAAAAACCAATTTATGAATTAACCGT
This sequence comes from Homalodisca vitripennis, assembly GCF_021130785.1. Taxonomy (NCBI): domain Eukaryota; kingdom Metazoa; phylum Arthropoda; class Insecta; order Hemiptera; family Cicadellidae; genus Homalodisca; species Homalodisca vitripennis. The sequence continues at coordinate 4,958 of NW_025783666.1, forward strand.
GCAGGTAGCTAGCACTGCAAAAGGACGGACGCAATATACGATCAAGGATGTTTTTGTTGCCTACGTCTGACTGAAGGCGCCCCGAGAAATACCGTTCCAGCCCCAATTTGGACGTAATAATTAAATTATTAAAATAATATAAATACAAAAGTTTGGTTAATTGACGCCAGAAACTAAAATAAAGTTTAAAGCGGGTTTAAATGCAATATTTTATTTCATATTGAAAATAATATTTCTTAAATGTATTACAAAGAATTGGTATGGTAATTATTCTGGATAAAGTAATACATTTCCTTTCTGGTTAAAAACCTTTTTTCTTTTCTTTGAACACTCCATTATTTTCTATTTATGAGTATAGTTGACTAAATCTCAATTATCGTTCTGTAAACTAAATGCATTAATATTTCAGAAAAATTTTATTTTACTTGAATAATAAATAAAAAATTATTACTATTTATATTAACCATTCATAACATAATTATCTCTGGTGGAACCACCCCATACCCTGAGCTAGCCTGGCCGTTGGAAGGTTACAATACCTTGGTGGTCTGATCAAAGAATAAATTGCAACAGCACAATGGTATAATTGCTCGGAGGTAGCTTATCTTTCACCAGCCACACTAATAATGATTGCTATGAGTTATAGAATTGAAAATGGGGGTCTCACAAATATTTAATTACTATAACCAAATTTTGTATGAGTGGCTCTACTCCAAATTAATTATCTATAATTAGAAGATACTTTTTATTAATTCCTTTTTGTTGTTGTAATCGTTTTATCGTTTACATGTTGAAGAAAGTCAGATTTTGCTGCTGTCGTAAGCTTGATTTTTAGTTAACACATCAATATTTACAAGGGCATGATTTGGTGGCTGTGCAACAAGAATTACAGGTTAATTCTATGTAATTCTGTTTTTTTAGCTTAACAATTGTCTTACTGCAATAACAAAGGCGCAAAGCTTTGAGTGTTCATAGTAAGTTATGAATACACTGATGGAATAACTATTCTTAATTAACATGATGGAGAATGCTATATATTTATGGAGCAGGCGTGGAAAGAGTGGAAACAAATGTCACAAAATGGAGGGATTTATGCTCAAATCCTTCCCTTGGCTTTGTACTCTACCATTTTAGAGTTGCACCTTAAAACAGAGTGCGAGCGCATGAAGAAACAAAGGCGCAAAGCTATTAGTATTCATAGTTATGAAGAAATTGTTGGAATAATCCTTCTTAATTAACATGATGGAGACTGTTTCATATTTACGGAGCAGACATGGAACGAGTGGAATGAACAATGTTACAAAATGGAGAGTTTTATGCCCAAATTCTTCCCTTGGCTTTCTACTTGACATTTTTGAGTTGCAGCTTTTAAAAGTGTTGAAAATATTATTTTCTAATAATGCATTATTAAAATAATTCATTTTAATACAATATTATAACAGAGTTGTTGGTATGACATTTTCAACAATACAGTATCTGAATATTGCACCCGACCTTCCTGTTGCAGTACTGGTTAACTGAGATGAGTTTTCCTTGTAAAATATCATTTCGCATGACCTAGTTTGATGGCTACCATAGGAGATTTAGGTTTGAGTCAGATATAGCGCATGATTGAATTTTGTTTGTGGACTTTAGCACTTTTTATTAATACTGTACCGACTCTCCCTCATATTATGTTTGAGAAGCTCTTACCATAGTTCAGTGACTATAGGGCAGGGAGAATACAGCTAAAAACGGGGTTTGTTTGCCTTTATTTAAATGAAGAAAAATAAATAATTGCTTGTCATACCGAGCGCAATAATGATAAGAGCACCATTGATCAAGAAAGTTTAGTTTCATCTTAATTACCATGAGGTCTTATCGATCAGTATTTTCGTCAGGAATACTGGAATAATTGGCACCATTCAAAATTATGGTTTAAAGCTAAAGGAGGAATAACTTAGATTACAAAATTGGCATTAGACATTTCACGTTACAATGCTTTGGTTGTATGTTTTTGGGCATCGTTGTATCGGATGTAAAGTAATTTGATATCAAACAATGCCAAATCTGGGTAGAGCATATAAATATAGATTTTTTATGATCGAGTAGAGTTAAATTAAAAGACGTGAGGAATATGAGGAAGGGGTTATTTTAGGAAGGAGATGTATCCCTAATTTTTGGGGAGTCAGTAAAAAGTAGAGTAAGAAGTGAAATTATTTAATCGCATAATAATGAAAATTTTAAATTATTCTTATGTTTTTTTCCAAGATAATGTGCAACTCTATAACAAGTAACGACATACACCCTTATAAATAGAAACATGGATAACTACTCAACTGGGAAACAGGACAGTAACTTATGAAACGTTTTGCTTTCTCAGGCAGTATTTCAATGTGTCAAACAACTACCCAATTCAATTAAAAATGCTGCGATATTTTATTAAGACTTGATTAGTCCTATTGATTTCAGAAGCATTCTGCAGCATGAGAGAATATTGCACACGTTTTGAAGACCACATGATTGTCTGACAGATACTGGAGTAAGAGTGGGAGAAATCTGGAATGAATGAGAACTTTGGTGAATAATAGGCTAAAGTGCCACGGGTACGATGACTTGTAATTGTCCTAATGTGTATTATTAGTAATGAATGTGTTTCTGTGAGCTTCATTAATCGAAACTATATAAAATAATGGCTTATGTATCAGTACTAATTCTGACAGTATTGGTGATACGAAGTTTTAGTCTGAAAACCGTTTATCACATCACTTCTGCAGGTGAGATTACTAAATGTTAGCATGTCAAGTTGTTTTGTCCAATTTAATATTGAAACCACGGTTCAGCATTCTGTTATAAATACACGTAAGACTCACCTCACCAAAAACTAGCAGCGGAAGGGTTAAGATCGTACACATCTTATTTACAGGTTTTAAAAACTATTTAATTGCAACTACTATTATCGTAAATCTTAAGATAGCATCTTTAAAGAGTGGATATCAGAGTTGAAAGAACAATAAAAACTAGCAACAACGTCCGCTTATGTGCAGAGAATGCAAAAGAAGCAAGATTACATTGTATACCGACAATTACTCTGTAATGGGACATTCTTGTATGTAACGAAATTCATCTCTCGTGGTGTCGTGTATGATATGAAAAATTTCTTCTACGTTTGTTCTTATTCTTTAAAATAAAACCACTGACTATAATTACGCTCATTAATTTCATAACATTACGATCGAGCGTATTAAAAAAATCGGCGCAGCTCATAAGCTTGGTAATTGTTTTCTTAATAAACCATATGAAAGAAGGTATGAAGGGAGATTTCCGAACGATCTATTTGTGTGATACTGTGTACCATATGACGATAACACATGGGGGTGGTGACTTCTGAGGTCGTAGTAATAAATACTCGATTTGCAAAGTTTACTTATAAGTTCAATTTAATCAGTGAAACTTACAAGCACCACTTTTAGTTGGTAAATTAAATGTATACCTTGCCACGTTGCTGCCAATTGGAGTACAAGAACTAAAAATGTATATCTGATAGGTGGGCCTAAAATATCCAATGTTCTATGGAATTATGCCCTACTATGTTTTACTTTATAAAACATTGAGATTTTACTTCCTTCGCAATGTGTAGACTCACAACCCGGGTGTCGGCGTCTTGGCACGAGACATTGAAGCTGTAGTCTAGGAACGGTAATTTCTAGTCGGTGATTACTAGAAGAGGAGTAGAAGTTATGGAAGTGGTAGCCATCTACTCAAATAATACGTGAGACACGTGAGATCCGTGTGCTCGCCTAAAAACAAATTCGCGACGGTATTAGCCATTTAATGAGACAAAAAACTTATTACAACAACGTGCTGGTCAGAAAGGACGACGCCACAACTTGTATCTATTTCAAATCAAGCAAAATAAAAGATCTTCAAGGGTAAGTTACTTTACTATTTACAACTTTACTTTACGTTACATTCATTTTTTATATGTTTGGCATCAAAGGGCTAATTTAATAATACGAAAAGATAAATTTTACTTACGGACAAGGCGCACGAGGTCAGATCGGTCACGTAATTGGGCTGCTACAAAGGGTTGGAATAAAATATTCATACGCGTGCCAATTAGGTAGTTACTCTCGCCGATAATTTAGTTCCGGAACATTGGATAAAAAAAATAATATTAAATTATACTGGCTGACTAGGTTGTGAAATTTACATTATATAAAAATCTAATTAACTAATTTATTAACGGTACAACTGAATCGAATATACATCCTGTTTCCTGTAAGAGTAAAACACGCACACTCCCTATTCCACTTCAATTCCTGTGTCATGCATCAATTAATTTGAAAACTTTCGTCTTTTTTCCACCAATCTTAACTTATCCATAGCGTGTACACAACTGGATTGCTGGCTTCTTGGGAAGAATTAAGGTCACCTTTGTGTCTTTTGGCTAATAGATCTCTTGTTTTGGGGGTCCATATTACGGATGGCCCATGATCGTACCTTTACGTCGAGGTAACCACTTTGGTCTATGCGGCCTACATATTTTCAAACCTCATAAGCATTCTTATACTCTGAATCATATTTTCGGTTGATCAATCCAATCTCCATATTTCAATTAATGATACACTACAAAAGTTATTACATTTATATAGAAACACAGTTATTCAACCATTCACACTACCGATCAGACACACCCCACAGAGACCATCGCCCCAAAACGGGCAGGGCCCTCTATGGGTACATGCTATGTGAAGGTTCACTAATACTGTATTAAAAGGTAATGGTAAATATTTTCATACCTTTTTAATTGCGTCAAATTAACGGTTTTTTATTGCGAAAGTACTTTTACAGGAGCGAAAATTCTGTTTTCAGTTAAGAAGAATCAAGAAAATGACAGAGAATGGATTCGTTAAAGGAGCAAGAGACAGGAGGGTACATTTGTCTCCGAGGCGGAAAGAGAGAGAGAAGGAGATAGATTCATCACTTGTCTCAGACAAGAACAGAGATAACTGAAGAACCTACGGAGTTGTTTCATTTCTTACTCTTAATGCTCTTCTGATTGCTAAGAACTAACTTGTTACCGAAATGTTTTATACCTTTATCAGACTGTATGGGAATGCCCTTATTTCTGAATGTTATTATTTCTTATTTCGAAACTTATTGTTCAACACTAGCTTTTATTTTATTAGTGTATAATATAAGTACTTTGAAAATAATGTATTAAGTTTTAATCAATTTATACTACTAGTTCATATTTAATTTATGCAAGATGAAATCATACAGATTCGATAACTTACTTTACACTTGACTATACCCAGTAATTGTTTCAATTATTGAGCACATTTGAGAATATGTGTATAAAAGAACAAGAATTTATATTTTATCGAGCTTGTAATTGAAGGACAGTCAATTGCAAATCATCAAAACTTTCAGTTCAGTATTTCAGAGTCTAAGGATTAAATCTCGCAATCAACTAATAATTAAGTTTCTGCTTCAGAAAATTATACTTCTCGGAATTGAAATTATTTTACTGTTCATGAATAGTAATTATTACTTTCAAAACGTAAGTAACCACTTAATTTCATACCATAGTATTATGATTGGACAAATGTACGTATTGGTTGTATATATATGTGTGTGTGTAGTTATCAGCAGGATGTGGTATATTATTATATGTATGAATAAACATTCTCTTATTACACACTGAATAAAATCATAAATGAGTGAACCAGCAACGAACGAGAGAGTGTATTTTAAATACATGCTTTATTTAAACGAAGAAGGCGAGCACAGGTGAAAGTTATCAAGTTAAGTCGTTACTTTTGTTCACTGAGCTACTTTCCAGAAACAACGTTTGCTAGAAATGCGCCCAACTCCAACCTGATATTTACGGGCCCGTTTGTTTCTACTCCGCTTGAAATTTCGTATGCTGGTAACATATACGACTATTTTAGGTTTAAAAAAGATTTGAATACGGCTATAAAACCGAATTTAAAATTAATGTGTAAGATTTATTCCATGAAACTCCATTAAACATAAAATACGTGACATAAAATCTATGAAAACATCGATAATTTTAGAGTTAAAGCAACGTTTACGATCAATGAACCAAGCGAAGCTACTTTATCCCAGAATCCGCAGCTAATAGACGTTTGGGTGTACTTTACATCTTTGTAAAACTTAACATTCCGTAACTAGAGTGGGACATGAGAGTTACAGTGCAAGGCACTACCATAATTATAACCGCATAACATAGTCCTCATTATAGTTTAAAAGTACCAGATTATTAGTTGTAAATTAAATATTTCGTATATATATATTCAATAACGTTTCGCAGTTTGCGATGAAAATCCATAAACCCAGCGTTAAAGTATGAACCTTAACAATATCCAAAGAATTCATCCAAACATAGATGAACATAATGTTATAAAAAGTATTTCATGAAATTTAAATCATTTAATACATAATTGTTCAACTAAATAGATATAACATCAGTATATTACTCTAAGAATTTTTAAACAACCTAGCAACTGGCCATTGAAAAGTATTTTAGAGAAATATAGAATTTAAAAACAATTATATATTGCATAAACTAAATTTCTATTAAGTTTTAAAACCTTTATACTCTCTCATCAACGCAGATTTTAAACCAATTGAAAATTTAAATAATTTTTGTATTTTAGAATGATATATTGATAGTTTTAAATATTTTATATAACACTTATAGACGGAACTATTGTTTTATATTGAAAGAAATTTAGTCAAAAATTATCAAGGTTCAAATCTTAAATGCACATACAACTACCAAAGGTAGTTTACTATTATGTTACAACTAGCCTACAGTCTTTAGTTCTAATAAATAGTCAATATTACAGCAATTTTCTACCATTAACTTTCTTCTCATTTTAACGAGACAGATTTGTGAGACTAGTCATTTTCATCCCCAATATCGGGGTGAGTTCCTCATGACTTAGAACTACCCAATAAGAGCGTACATTCCGAGCCGCCTTCAATAGCCGTGTATTTTACTGCAGACAGCTCCCTAGCAATAAGCACGTACTCCTATAGCCGAAACCTTCCCTTATTTATTGCCGGTTTTATGTTTATCTGTAAAACCCAACATGGCAAAGTTATTTTAAAACATGAGCTAAATCTCTTAGTAAATTTAATTTGAACTACCAATAACTATGTAAGTCAGTTAAGTTGCATTTCAAGAACAATAAAATGTTTATAAATTCTAATGTTGTTTTAATAAATCTATTACATACCATATATATTTAAAACGTACTTCTTTCCATTTATGTTTTTTTTACTTATCAACTTTATGCATGTTAATACGATGAAACACAATATTATTTGTACCACTCTACATATTTAAATTATTTATATTTTAACAAAGAAATAGTTTGAAATAAATAAATAAAATTCAATGTAGGTTATAAATAAAACATGTACGGTATATTCTTCTAATTAATGTTTCATCAAATTAGTCTTAAAAAAAATTAAATTAAAAAAATCAAACCTTCAAACCAAATAGAAACTTTATTTGAGTTTAAATGTTTTATTGTACAAATACAACTACAATACAACTATATCTAATATAAAAATAAAATTTTGACAATATATTTAGATAAAAGGTATTTTAAATTATGCATTAGAATTAAGGAATGTTGGTGTGTGCATTAATTTATCTTGTTGACGTTTAATTATATTATATGAATGAGTGTTACTCTTGGCAAAGTTAGTTTTTGCTTGTTGTTAGGGGATTTTTTGATTTCATTCAATTAGCTATCGTTTTATAACTAGGCCTTCTTTGCCCATCAGTAAAAGCTGCAATTAAAACATTAATCATAATTTATTATGGGTAATATTCTTATGAGACGGTGGTACTAGGTTTTTCTGACCTGCATTAAATTTTGTCAAATTAATTAATAATTGATATATTTTTGATGCCTTATACTTCTTCGGCATAAAACACAAAATATGTGAGTGTTTAGCAGAAGGTAAGCAGATATTAACAAAATGATAGTAAAAGCAAAGCAAGGAAAGAACCTCGCATCTTTTGACATCTCTCTTAAATGTATTCACATGTATTTATAGACTGTATTTTACATATACTAACATTTTTTGAATGTGTGTCACCTCTATGGAAACATCCTGTTTGCTCATTATCAGAGTGAGGGATCCGGTTGTTAAACATCTGTTGTCTAAGTAAAATTTCAATGAATGTTAACTAAATTTTTCTGATATTTAGAGCTTACGATGGCCAAGATCTACTTCTGCAACTTTAGGTAATCAAGAAAAAAGAAATCTTTGTGTTGATACTAAAGATACAGAGTGTTTGAAAAGTATGGGTACGGCTTAATATTTTAAAAACCACAGGAGATAACATCTATAAACTTTGCACAGTGTTATATGGCTATGTAAACTATTTTTCCTTGCTATTACCATGACATGCCAACCATGGGGGGACGGCCCACAGAGGAAAACATGGAAATCTTAAATTGAAGCATGGGTCGAGTGATACCTCATTTGAAAGAGCTCACTTAGTAGAGTTGAATTCCGCAAACCGCATCTCAAAAGGTTATCCAATCAGAAATGGCGGGTTGTTTTAGGTACACATTGTGAAGTACATTATGCGCTGCCATTTCTGACCGGATCGTCGTATTCTGATGCGGTTGGCGGCGTTTTCACTCTACTATAACCAATGTGTTTTCAATGACTTTTTTTAATTAGCAAATTATGTCATAAATTTATAACACATTAAATAAAATTAAAAAAAACATTGGTATTTATTGTGTTTTTATTTATTGTGTTATAAATTTACGACATAATTTGCTAATTACCCATACTTTTCAAACACCCTGTATAGACTGAAGCGGAAACTATTTTTTTCTTTAAATATGCAAGTCCTCGCTACTAAAAACATTCTTCTTGTAAAAAACATTTAGGAATTTATATAAAAAGAGTAAGAAAGACATATGTTGTTAGTGATCAGCGAAAAATACTCAATTCATGCTAATTAACTTTTTCGATACAGTTTTACTTAAGTAGTACTTATTTGGACCTCCCATCTGTTTTGATTTTGAAAATTACTCCATTCAACTAGATGGTGGTAGTTTAAAATGTTTTAGTTTAAAAGGAATAAAAATTTGCCTATCGTATTAAATATTGTAAAAATGTAAAATTAATTTCAAACTTTCAAGTCAATAGCTACATAAGTTACATATATTACATGTTAAAATGTCATACGATCGTACAAAGATTATGTACAAATTTTAGTACTCTGCGATTTTCACGTTGTCATCATGGTCATCCGTAAGATCAATGTTAACCTGTTCACTAACGCTCAAACCAATCTCATTGAGATATATCAAAGTTCGGTGTTGCCTATATGTAAATAAAACTATATGCAAATTTCAAGTGTACAGGTCAGTATTTTTCAAAATATTGTGCGGAATGACAGACATATAGGCCTAGACATAAATACATACAGCCCGACTAAAATTTCCCTTTTACAGCCCCTCAAGTAATAGGACCCCTCTGCAACAATTAACTAATAATGAACGATTTTACAAGTTTATGGTTCAAGCTGATTACAGCAAAACTGTGTAAATATAATTACAAATACGTTGCGGAAAAAGAACACGCAAAAATAACACGGCAGCGATATAACAAAGACTTGAAATGACAAAAACATTGTAAAAAAACAATATTATTATTCATAAATAATAATCAATACATGGTATAAATTAAAGTCGCTTTTATGTTCATCTGTTTATCCATCGATATTTTTTAAACTACTCAACGGGTTTTGTTATGGTTTTCTCTGTCGGCTTCATTATAAACTAGATTTATAAGTATGATACATCAATATTTTAATTGTAGAATTCTGTAAAATAATTATAATATTTACGAAACGTAATCTAAAGTTAACTGACCCTAAACAACTGTTGTCACTTTCAGCCGAAGTGCATTACAATGCTACAAACATATGTTTACATTTAAGTGTTATAAAGTATTGAAGTGAAACAATGTGTTTCTACTTATTTGTATCCAGGGAAATTATGTTAAAGATATATGAAATATAAAGTAAACAAAATGGTTCCAAACCAAAAGTCGATTAAGAAATCTTAAATTGAGATGGATTATCTCATTGAGCTGGACATGTATGAAGTAGTTTAACATTTTAGAAATGTTTGATGCCAAATGAAAACCGTTAACTTAGATGTTTGTAATAATACAGGTGTTTTCCTCATAGCTCTCTTAGTCGCGTATAAAAACGAGTGTAAACATTATTGTAATTTTACTTGATATTTTGACCCTTAGTTTTATTGATTGCACATTTAATTATTTTCTTCCTTGGATTAAGACGGATCTATGTACTAAGTATATAAAGTCTGTAGGACCTGTTCAGAATTATATACGCACAGATAGACCGAAACTTGATTTTTAAAAAAGACCTTTTGAGTCCTTAATAATATATTGTGCAACGATTAATTGATGTTCAGTGCGTAATAGTGCTTTTTTTTACTTTATTTCGAAAAAAAACATTTTATACATATTTTGCATATGTATGAAATATACGTTAATGTAACTTTTTTACTATATATTTTATATATGTATATATATATATATATTATATATATATATATATATATGTTGCTTCTTGAAGATAAATAAATAAATAAATATATATATTTATCTTCAAGAAGCAACAAAATAATACCTATCCATTGAAGTAAATAGTTAAACAAAGAGAAAACTTAAACCCAACTTTCTGTTGAATGGAAAGTTAGGAAGTTTGCTCATTACTGATGAATCAGGATATCATGGTAAGTTACATAATGAGAACCTCGTTATTACATTTTATCCGGGAGTTTTCGGCCTATTGAACTCAAAGTATATAAAGTTTTTCCAAAATGAGGAAACAGTAAGTCCACAAAGGGGTTATTATGACGTGGCTCAATATGTTTATGTTATTTTATGCAACAATAAAATAGAGCCGAATACAAAATTGAGCTGCAATAAATATTCTCCTACACCAAAACCAAAGCATAAAACGTAAGACTTTTCTGATTATAACTAAATTCAAAATCATACATTACACAAATGCTACTCTATAATTAAAGTATATTATTGATCATGGAGAATTAGAGAGAATAACATGTTTTCAGTAACATTACCATCATTAATGGTACAAAAAATACCTTAAGACGTTTTTATTTAAGTTATATGATGCGATGAACTCATGTCATGGTTAACAATACAAAATTATTATTAATTCACTTTTTTGTATTTTATTTTTTGCTTAACCTTATGTCTTCAGATCTTTTGACTCCTGAGGAAGAAGGTAGGTACCTATCCACGAAACCTAATGTTATATATTTGTAAAAATAACTATCTCCAATGTAGCGGATGTGCATTGTGAAACTCTATTTTTATCTATGACTTTATATAATTTTTAACTGTACTCTATAGATTAGAGCAATAAAATGGGCTCGTCGTCATTCTGAAAACAATTAATAAAATATTAGTTTCTACAGTATGAGCTATCTATGATTAAAATAAAATCATTTTATTAAACTAAATATTAACCGTATCTTATTGGAAGCTCCTTAAAATAAAATAAATAAATATAACTGTATAAAAAATGGTTGTGAGAGAAAATTCCCTAATGAACGCGTCTTGTGAAAATGTGGAACGTAAAGTAAAATATTTCTGGAAGAGCATAGTCAATTTAAAATGGTTATTCTCACACTATGTTCTCGTTGCTTTTGTTTCAGAGTATAAATTACTCCAATGTGTCATAAAATTAATGCTCCGCAATGCGGGACACCAGAAACATGCTGACACTATTGTGGAGCTTACACGATGTTGTATTCTCGGTTGTTATATACTGTAAACACTGCATAAAATGTAAATTACTGGTTCTCTTTTAATTTTTCCATAATATTAAGTCCATTTGTCTTAAAAAAAAAAAAAACAGTAAAACATTTTATAGTTAACTAATGAAATCGATTGGGGTTATTTAGATTTGAAAGGAGTCCTTCAAGTTCTGTAGGTAGTTGTTTCTATTTTATGCCCAATGTTTCTTCGTAATTTAATTGGCAAAGACTAAAATAAAATTTTAAAGGTAATTTGTTTAATCAATCTGTCTACAAGGTATATATAAGCTACGTCATAAAAACTCCGTACTTACACAAAACCAAGTAGCGGTTAAAAGTTGATGTTAAAATCATTCCGTGTAAAATTTTATAGCTATAAGAAATAAAATGGTAGGAAAGTTAAGTATCTTAGTAAAGTAAGAAGGTAGTGGGTCATGGGAAAGCCTAGCTTTACAATTTTGCAACACAATAATACTAAATTTAACTCGTCTTAAGTATTAGTACGCTAACTATATACGCAGGCTGTAATTAAAAACAAGTTAAGTAGTTTTTATATTTTTATGTATGCTTTTTTTGTTTTCTTAGGTTAAGAAATTATACTTAGTCCTAAAAGAACCTTTGCGCTGCTTCCGGAGTATCAGAATATTATGGTTGAGAGCCACAAGGATATATTTCGGGTATTAATTCCAATCAAGTCTCCTTGGAAGAAGGGGAAGTCAGCTCTGTACCAGTCTCTCCAGGCAAAAACCTTTTTTGGGTGGGAGGGAAGTGGTCCGCCCTTATTTCTAGGCTAGCATCAGCCCTTAACACTTAGGAACCCCTGAAACTCCACCATGTTTGCCACTTTGCCTGTTTAAATAAACGAATTTTCATTTCATTTCATGTTTCGCAGTAGACTAGATCAAATCTACCCCTTGCTTTCTAATATCTCAATATTTGCGGTCAGTGATGTTAGTGATGCAATCTTGGACATCCATAAGGTTGCTAAAATTTAAGTGACACGTCGGTTTTTGCTGTACCCAGTGTGGGTTTAGCTGAAAGGTATAAAGCCAGCTAGAAGTGAACCCTTAAGAAGTTGGTGCGGAATAATGTATGCTTCCTTCTTATGCCAGTTTTTTGACGATATTACTGATGAAAGCTCACATTTCTGATACGTAAGCATGATATTCCGACCAAATTTCTCTCCTTAATATATGAATATGGTATAAAGGCGAAATTTTATATAGACCAATGTTCATATAATTGATACATGGAACACTGTATACGGACTAAGATTCACATGATAGATCGGATAGGCGGAAAATGAATGAAACCTTCAAACCCCATTATTATAAGGATAGACAGACTTCCATCCGAGCGTCTTGGAACACTTAATCTCAAGATCAAAAAATAACCTCGTCTTAATTTTTTTTTATTTTAAAGATTGCCTTTTTAACTACTTCCTCCCATGAGTGTACACATTTAAATCCAGAGCAGTAGCCAAATGAGATGCAGAAGGATATAAAAGAATAACACTAGAAATAAATATATTCTAAAGATATTTTAGACAAATGCGCAAAAATATATATAGCCTTTACTCGAATACTGAACACATCGTAAATAAAAATTAATCAATGATTTCATTAGATTAAAAAACAAATACATAAGTATAATAAAACAGGCTACTTATTATTCCAGTAATATTTCTGTGGCTGCCGAGACGGATGGCGTGGACATGGGTGGACGGCCTTACTGATAACGGTAACCATTGATAAAAATCAGTCTAGTTCTATCACTTACATCCTGAACATATCCAGTGCTTTAGCAATAAACACATGTGCAGTTAAACACCGTCACATATTACCTTACTTAAAACGTTGACTGTTGAAAACTGAGAAAAGCATACAAATATTGAGAACAATGAAGCATTAAATTTTTCTTGTAGGTTCAGGCTTCTACTACTCACTTAATTTATATTCTATTCTCTAACTTTTTTAACATTATATTCGATTTACTAACTTCGCAGGTATTGAATATGGGTTTTAATTGTGAGCAATCCTCTTGAGACATCATCCACTAGATCAAGAAACAGTTGAAAAGTGTAACGTTTACAAAATAAATATAACAACAGCAGTGTATTAGTCTAAAGTTGTTTATAAACTGTACATACAACTCTGTGGCTGCTATAAACGCTACCAAAACGCAGCGTTGTTTTTCTGAAATATTATTTTCGCTGTGTGTTTCATTTTTGAACATAAATAACTTCGGTGTGTCATAGGAATAATCTACCGCAGTGCGGACACAGAGGCGGGACAAGTGGACACTATTGTGTGTGGCTTATACATTGTTGTACTCTCTACTTATTATTATATACTGTAGGAACTACAATACGTCCACTGATTTAGACCCCAGGATTTATTGTTTAGAAACCAATTTTTTATCTCTCTCCGATCTAGAGTTAAATCTATTGACTCCTTCCTGTCTCCAAATTGATTTATAAAAGTACTTAATTTTTTTACATTTCTATTTATCACCAATTATTTAAGAATTGCATTCAAAATAAAACTGATCTAGTTTCTTCATAAAATATTCAGTCATGCAAAATTGATACACTGTTAAAAAAATGAACAGAATGAGTATGACTTACCCACCAGGTAACATTTTGTGTAAAATGTTCTTCCAGACTTCTCGTCACAATCGAAAAAATATACGGTATAATTAAAGAGGCAATCTCAATAAAAATTTAAAACAAAATTAAATGTAGCTGTAACTCAAAAGTAGCAGGAAAACAAACCCAAACGACTGCGGGACTAAGGTTGATAGCAGTTGCAATAAGTCACCGCGCAGCTTAGGGCTATCTAACCATGAAATCACGGGTTCGATTCTCGGCTAGGTCAGTTATAAATTAAGCTTTAAACTTTGGAACATATCTTTTAAAAAGCTTTAAATATAACGAATTCAAAATGTTTTGGTCCTCATGGTCAATTGACAACTGTAATTTTTCCATCCCCACCCAGAAGAAGAAGAAAAGTGTTTTATTTCAAAGATTACAATAATGCAACTTTCATATTCATCTGGCAGTTTTTGCACAGCAACAATGGTATTAAAGGTTGGGGACACACATAACCGCACCGCGCCCGACACGTGAGTCGGCCGATTGTTGGCCGTCACACGGTGAAACAATTGCTGCGCAGTATTTAACCTGCTAAGTTCAGACACGTCCGCACCGACACCAGACCGTCGTGGCCGCACCGTGGCCGCACCGTCAACCGATAGTTCAGGTTTGAATTTTGACGGGCACGGTGCGGTCTGAGAGAGATCTCTTTTGAGCGGCATTCAGCCATGGATTGTGGAGAAAACTTATTGAAGAAATAAGGAAGTTTCCTGTAGTTTATGACCAGTCGAATGACAAATATCGGAATACAGAATACAAGGAGAAAGTGTGGGAAGAAAATTGCTGACAATTTGGGAGCTTGGAGAGGGTAATTATAAATTTAAAAAGAGTTGGTCACATTTGCGTTCTTCTTTGTAAAAATATTTCAGCAAAACGTTTTATTTAATTGAATTATTTAGTATACTAACCCTACATCGTGCGCTGACATTTTGTACGTTTTTATTATTTTAACTGCAATATACTTAAAATTAAAATAATTTAATTTACAATATAGTTTTCAAGTACGGAAAATAAACATGTACTCTAGTATGCTATACAATTGTACTCTTTGTCTCCGCAATAAATACTTGACTATTGACTATATTATATATTTTACTAATAATTTACTATGTTTTACCCATTATTATAAAACTATCTGCAACATGGCAAAACTATGGCCTCACACTAAACGTTCTTGTGTTAAAGTAATACAAAATATTACTGTTTTGTAGTGTATTTTATTGAAATTCAAAATCAAATTTATTGATAAAAGTATTGGAAATATTTTTTAGAGTAAACTGGTCATATTTTCTTATTGTGCTAATAAAATACATCAGTTTGGTATTTTATATTGTTCTAATAATATAAGTAATTATAAAACTATGTTGTTATATTAAGTAATTTTAAATAACTAAATTAGGAATTATGTAATGTATTGGATTATTTGGTAAAATTTATCCGGTATTTTCGCATGGGCAAATTTACAATTGTTTCTATGAAATTTTGTACGTTTTATTATTTTAACTGCATAAAGGTCAAATAAAAATAATTTATTTACAATAAAGTTTCTTAGTACGAAAAATAGTAGCGAGTATAACATTTTAATTCGCCCGCTTTTCATTAACACCGTTGGATTATACAGTTTAGAGTTGGGATAAAAACTTGAAATTTCACAATTTTTGTAGTCAATACTATGGCAAATGACGATGTAGTAGTAGATAAATATTTTAAAAGTTTATTACAAGTGCATATAAAATAAATATTAATTAATTAAAACCCAAATTGAGCTTTGGCGATGAACATGAAATAATGAGTCGGCTGCTACTTTTTTTATTTATTGGTCAGGCGAGTTTCGTCTGCGAGAAAGTTTGAGATAATAAACCAAATTTTACCGTAGTATTTTTTATAAATTTTTGGAGTAAACAGTTTGTCGAGAAACGAGGTATAAAGCAGATACAAATTTCAATGCGGCGCAAACACGTGCCCGCTGCTTCGCCTCCATACGCTGCAATAGGTTAAATGTTTAAATTGCTCAACCTCTTTTATACTCAAATCTATAAACATTAGTAACTTTATTATGGGAATATAATCTAAATTTTGATTAAATCAACTAATCGTTGTAGTGGGTTTCAAAAAACAAGAAGTACATAATAAAATGAAATATGATATGTATTTAAAAGCAATAGCCTCTAAAATTAAAACCTTTTTACAATACGGAATAACTTGAATGTCTAACTTAAATAGTAAGTTAACTTTTTATGTAATGTTACAGTTTACAATGTTACTGTTTATTTGGTGTTACAGTATATATCAATGAATGATTTCTAACATTCTATACAGGTTACAGTATAGTTTTTACAGTATCTTTATGGTATTTAGTTTATATTCCTTACTTACAAGGAATAAAATGTACACCCATTCCATCGAAGTATATTTTAGTTGATCATTCTTAAAAAAAACTTCCAATAATACACATTATATAATCCACCACGTATATATATATATATTATATATATAATATATATATATATATATATATATATATATATATATATATGAGTTATTACTTGTATGATATCTTTTTATTTGTGAAAATAACTGAAGAACAAGACTGACAGAATATGAAGTCTACTACCCAAGGAATATCACAGCTTTCGTTAAATGATTACGAACTCTCTGTTTATGTAATTTTTCGTTATACAATTTCGAAAAATGGTGAGCCTGACTTTAAAATATTTTTTTAAAATTCATAAATTGCACAAATATTATCCGTCACTCCGAAATACAAAAGACATACGCTCTATTTACAAGCAGTGAGATCGTTACGCTCGGACAGCGTACGGACAAAGTGTGGCCTCGCGGTAACCGAGCCGAGCCCGCACCGAAACTCGGCCGACTCACGTGTCGGGCGCGGTGCGGTTATGTGTGTCCCAACCTTAAACCGTCTGTTTGGTTGGTCGCTACATTTACAGATATATATTTTTCTATTTTTATTCTAGTTAGAGAACTTACAACATCTAACAGAAGCACAAACAAACAAACACAGCTTTACAGTTATGTCATATTTAAAACTTAAAAGAAATAAAAATAACAGCAATGAAAGTAACAGCAATTTATTACTATTAATTAATTCAGTTATTATCTTTGTTAATACTTGCATTTCCTGTTGCTTCTAGACTTTATGAACTAACCATTCACACCAATTAAAACCAATATACATAAAAATAAAGACAAACGAATATAAACTGTGTGTAAAATTAACTTTTGATCTGGGATACCTTACTTGCCTACATGCATAATTATACACAGCAATCACGGTAATAAAAATATAATAATTAACAAAAAATAATTGATAACAGAGGACTTTATTTCTATAGATACATATGTCTTCAACATAGTAATATAAAGTTACATTAAAATTTAAGCAAATAAAAAATAAATAAAAAATAATAGAAATAAATTCCATCCTTTAATCATATATGGGGTAGAGTACCCAACGGTTTTGAGCTCACGGACTAGTTTATTTTATTGTAATTTATAGCTTAAATGCCGATAAAATATAAAAAGTAATTATTTAAAAATAAATTTTAATTTGCGTCTATAAGCGTCTTGGCTATAAACCTTACTTCATACGTGATGTGCATCAGCATTAGCAGCTCGTAGGGGATTCAGAATCATCTCACTTAATTAACAAAGTAGAACGGTTTAAACATTCGTAATTAAATGCTGACACAAAATTTCAACACTTATAAACTTCTAATTGTCAATTACTTCTCAAGTTGTTTGTAATTATGTAACAGATACAGGAGTGAGAGAGAAGCTGTTTCGAAATCTAATTCTAGTTGTGGCTCCATCTTTACAACCAAATAGGGATCAGTCCACGTGTCCCTTGTAGAATGAAGCACTGGATTGTATCTTAGAGTGAACAACTCAAATCAAAATTTATCAAACGCTCTTTTAAATAAACATTCTTACTGGTTTCAAAACAAGCAATTTTTTAGTGTTTAGATGGATACAAAGAATTTGAAAATCTGTATTTATTATATTAAACCTATCCAAAATAATTCAGAAAGGGAGTAGAATGGAGATTTTAAGTCAAATGAGTTAATATAAGTTAAAATTAAACTGGCCGGGAAGGTTAGATCATTTCGTACTTATACCTACTGTATTTTATTACAATTAGTGTAACAGAATGTTTTCAAAGATTGTATTTAAATTAAACATGCATTTATTTTTCAGCATCTGCTTTTGGAATTCGTGTATTTATAACTTAAGTCAATCTCAAAGAGCTTGTGCTCTCGTGGTATCTTTTCATATAATTATATTATCAGATCTTTTCCAATTAATTTGATGGTAATTAATTAAATAATGTATGTGATGTGCTTTGTTGAATTTCGTACAAATAGAAATGATAAAAGTTAAGTTATTCAATAGTTTGATTTAATTAACTACACCAATTAATTAAATATAGGGATAGCATGTATTAATCTTGCAGTGAATGCCTCAACGACAGTGTTTTGAAGCTTTCACTTAATCTGGGAGTAAAATTATTTAATATTATTAATATTTTTATAATACTATAATACTTATATTTTTACTTTGTAATGGTTACCTATTTTGTATTGTTCTACATGCAAGATAACAGCGTTCAAGTGTATTGAGACATAATACGTAGAAACTACTAACTGAACAGTTGACTCATCGAATTCTGAATTGTAATTTTGTACCGTAGTTATAATCATTCTGCTGAATCGCGGTAGGAAGTAGGCTCTATGTTAACTAGACACGGTGCGTGGACATTATTTTGTTGGTTTGACCTCTCCAGCTGTTAGAGATGTCAAATGGTGATAGGTTCCCGAGCCGGTTGGTTTGAAAAAGGGAGGGTAGTCTTCAAGTCGAGTGCAGAGCGTCTACACGTGCAGTTCAGAAAGCCATAGTACTTCCTCTATTCCTATATATTTGGGATATAGAGTTAATTTTTACCCGGTGTGTTTTAAGTCAAGTTTTAAATTTTTTTTTTTTCCTTTAGTGGCGTAATAGTTTTTTCAGCCTCCATAGTCTTCAAAGTAGTAAGTACCCGTACCAGCGTTTAGTTTAACATCTTTTGTTATTTATACTTGTTGTGTTAAATTTTTTTAAATTTTGCCATATAACAGAGTCTGATAATTAATTCAACGTTTGAAGTATTGTAAATTAGATTTTGATCCTAAAGTTTACATCAAGCATTGTGTAATTTTGATTTTGAATATTTTTGAGAAGAGAGAACTTTTTATTTTATTTTGTTAATTTAAACCTTTTTGGTGAAAAATACTCTTTTTTGTTTTGTTTTAATTTTGATCAGACTCTAAATTTAGATTTGACCGATTGAGAGAAATTTTGAAGAAAAGCAAATCAAGATTTTGTAAAACTTTGTTAAATTTTGAGTGAAATTTAAAAATTCGGAATAAAATTAAGTATTTCCGAAAAGCTGTTTCTGATTTATAGAAAATTAGCTCCAGACTTTATAAATAATATTTACTATAATAACGGTATAATTTAATGAATAGAGAAATATCAATGAATTACTATTATTGTTGGGTGTTCGTTAAACCAGTCAGTAAGTAAAATAGCCACTGTGACTCTTTATATGCTCACCGAAAATGGAGGCTGTTCATGAAGGTTTACTGTCGAATTGAAAGTTGAAATTGAAGCACTAATATCTTTTACACTACCACCATTTAAATTTTAAAAATGTGATCACAATACATTATAATGGTTGCCGATTTGAAGTGTATCATGTTTGATGCATATGTAAATAGAGTATGCTTTTGTACTATCCTAGTATTTATAATAGTTCAGTACATTCCAAGGTAGACCCGGTGAGCTGATTCACTGTGCCTTGGTCCTACCGTACGATGTGACCGTTCTTCCGTTGGTGGAACGCATCGCGCGGTCCGTCTGTCTAAACCGTGCAAGAGCGTCCCTGGTGCCTAAGCCGTCAGTTTCGTTCCGAGCATCCTGAAGCAATATGTCCAATGCTTTATAATGCCTTATATGTCATTTAATGAACCGCATACCATGTTGAAATAGCATATTACAAAACAGGATGCAATATCCAGAGAAGCTAAACTGTAGAGAAACGGCTTTCAGTAACTCTACAAAATAAGCAAAAAGCTATATGTAATATGAAAAAAAATTCAACACTTTTTTCTCAAACGTGGCCGTTTTTGATCCAGCTTTACCAGTTGTCTCGTCCTCGTACTGACAAACTGCAGGGACAACCTTGACTTTGACTCCTGTGACGGGAGGGGGAGATGGTTCGTGTCATTCAGAGACTGAATTCCAAAAAAGTCTGCGACATCAACGGAGTTTTCAATGTGGATGTAAAGCATTGCTTCAGGGATTTACTAACACCACTAACAAAATTAATCAACTGTTCATTTTCAAACTGGAATCTTTCCATCAAAATTGAAAACTGCAAAAGCCATTCCGATTTAAAAAAAAGATGATCCTTTACAAACCAACAACTACCGTCCAATTTATATTTCTCACCGTGCTGAGCAAAACTTTTGAGAAACTTTTCCCTGGAATAACTCAACAGTTTCCTCGAAAGATTTGATATTCTCAGCCCGACCCAATTCGGATTCAGAGAAAAAAGGGAGTACAATAGACGCTGTAACTAAACCTCATGGAACATGTTGTCGATGGATGGAGAGGCGTGAACACGTGCTCAGCGTATTCTCTCGACCTCTCCAAAGCATATGACTGTGTGCATCATGAAACATTTTTGCACAAGTTAGAAAGGAGTGGTATACGGGGTTGTCCTCTAAAATGGCTTGGTTCATATCTTAGTGACTGAGAGCAGTGTGCAGATCTCGGGTGCCTTATCCTCAAAAGTAAAGATCACCCATGGAGTCCCGCAAGGGATTATCCTTGGGCCACTTCTTTTTCTTCTTTACGTAAATGATCTGAACCCATCGATCCAGAATGTAAAGATGGTTCAGCATGCTGAAGACACGACTCTCTGTGTTAAAGCCAAAACACTTCAAATTTGGAAATAATTACTTTTTCTGAGTTGAATTCCTGCATTCAATTCTTTTCTGAAATAAACCTGAAAAAAATGAATCAAAATCAAATTTCACGAAATTTTCGCTAAGCAAACGAGAATCTAAAAGCAAGACCTTCAGTGTTTGTGGATGATCTCCCGCTTGATGAAACGGAATCCACAAAATTCCTCGAACACATCAAACAACAAAATGGAAATCATTTCAAAATTCAGTTGAAAACCCCTTCTGATTTCGAAAGCATTTTACTCAGTTGGTGAGTTTATGATGGATCGCTGGGGATGATTAAAACCAAACATTCTCAAAGGACCATCAAAATTTGTGGGCCTGTAAATTGTGTGAAAGAGACGTGAGTGATATATAAGTATGTCTGAATGGTGTATTGTCAGAACGAATAATTAGGTTAGGTAGGAACGATTGTGATTACAATGTGTGCATTGTATGTTCGCAGTAAAGTTTTATTATTAATTATAAAATGACAGCTATTTTAAAGCCCATAACAAAAAATGAACTTTTCTTTTCCTAACAAACGTTCACCATAATACTGTAGCACTGTAACTGCTGCAATGCCTATTGTTTTATTACACAATATCAATCAAATTTAGTATATCGTCTCATTTTAATGTTTGGAGTATGATCTAACAAATAATGATAAAATCAACGTCATATATTTTGTGCAATTAGTAAAACTATAAGAAAATGTATTTGTTATTAAAGCGATGAACATTATAAAGTAGTCGCGTAATCGCAATCGAAAAAATTCAAATTCAGAACTCTTACGTTTCTTAGGTAAATGGATATTACACTCTTTACATATTTAAAATACAGATTTAATCATATAATTTAAAAAGAGGAAAAGCCGAGTTGATGTGCAATGAAATCCTCCTAACTCAGCCGAAGTGAGGGATGGGAGAGACACTACATTCAAAATCACATTAGAGTGAGGTGTTTATTACTTCTTCCTTTATTTGTTGTTTCGCAAAAACACAAAAGTTTGTTCAACCTGAGTAGAAACCAATCTTATATAAAACGCGTTTTTGAGCTTTCCAGGAGAATCTTGTGACATTATTCTAGATTAGAACATTAGTGATGAAATCAAATTTTGATTAGGACAATGGTTCTATATTTAATTCATAGTCTTTTAATTAGTTTAATTCCACAATGAAATAGTACAGTATACATTTAGTAAAAGTGCACGAAGAGTTATAAGGATTGAATTATGAAATTTAGCCTAAATAAAAACAGCTGGAGAGAAAAATATGAATATTTTACATTATGTGCAGGAGTTATAACTTCGAGAAGTGACATGTGTTATTCATTCATGATTCAAGGGAATAAGGGAACCATATATTTTATTGGATATAATGTCAGAAAATTGCAAGTTTTATAAATATTTTCTACGGAAATGAAAATGTTTTAGTAATAACAAGCATATTATTTCCTCCAGTTATCTATCGTTTACGTACCTGTAATTGCATATTCTTTTCTTTTAAACGTTTAGCTTCGAGCCTAATGATAAAATTGTCACAAAATTCTGCTTCAAATTCCATCCACCTAGTGGAAAAATAAAAACTGTATTGTGTGTCAACAAAAACGGTTGTCTTTAAGGGTGGTGAAAATTT
>NW_025783667.1:0-27956 GCF_021130785.1 Homalodisca vitripennis
GATTTCATTATATATCTCAAAGTAGATTTTGACAATTCACCAGTTACTTCAAAAGTTAAAAGTGGGTGTTTAGGAAGGTTTTTTTATAACTCCGAACATTTATTACATTTGTTTTTTGTCAGTAAAACAGGACCAAAGATTCGGTAGTTTATGGTAGGTCTCTCTAACTTTAACTTCAAGTTGGTAAAAGGTGAGCTACTAACCAAAAAATCTATGGTTAACAACAACACAAAACTAACCTTTTGCGTTATTATCAAATAACGATTAAGATCTTTAATGGCTGGGAGGTTATACTGTTTTCAAACCAAACTTCCGATAACCGCCCGTACTTATAAACACCTTTAAAACCTGATAAATTCAATATTAATACTGTTGTTAAACAACATTCATTGCGGGTGGTTTAAATGTCAATCTTAATGACAATCACAATCGTAGCTAGAGGGTATATGTCGCAACGATAGTGGTCATTGTGGTGGTTTATACGTTTGTAATTAGAAAATTGACTGCAATTTACTATTTTACACGAGTCATCTTCCTCATGTTCATGTTCTAACTTTTAGTTGGTAATGTAAGTACAACATTGAATAAATAATCTATGTGTTACTTCGTATGGGGTTAGGGTTGGTACTTTGAACTCAAAACCTAAATACATTATGTAAAAAAGTCTCCCAAAGTAGCAAAATTAAAGTTTATCGATCCACTGGATAATATACCTATATCACATTAGGTTGATCAACAAATTTTAAAAACCATTGTTGGATACCAGTTCGCGATTCTATTAGTATTTTTTTATCTCTTATATCTACACCAATGAATAAACTCCTAACCGTTCTTATAGAGTAATATAGTTAATTTACATTTTGAATGGGTTCTTTAGAATTCATCATTTCCATTAATTAAACCGTTTAATTAATTGACGGAGTCGAAATTTTTATAAATTATTTTAATATACCTTACTTGTTTGACATAGTCGATACTTTATAAAAAAAAAAAAAAAAAAACGATGTTCTTTCCGATATTACAATTTCTGTTTCTTAAAACGGTTTTATTTAAAAATAAATTTATACATTGTTTACAGTTTTTATTATAATCACTTATTTTTAAATACGTTAGTACCAGTTTTTTATAGGTGGATGGTATACATCGCTGCGAATGTAATGTAACCAAAGTTTTATGATGATATAGAAAATAAATTAACAATGATGTATCAGATGACATTTTTTATGGTCGCGCAAATTATAAGTTTGTATAGAAGTCGAGTAAAGTCTCATTGAAATTGTTGATAATTAATTTTATTTTTCTACTTATTAGAAACGGGCCTTCCTAAAATTATTGTTTGTAAAGTGATTTTATAATTTGATTTTTCCAGAATAGTAATCCACTCTGTCTTATATACTTATCTTGCATATGCCTCGATTAAATAAGTGCTGTTTTTTTTGGACATGTCATTTTTTTAATGTATTGTCCCAACTTATGTTTAGTTTTTTGGTGTTTAGGCTTGCTTCATGCTTGCTTGATAGAATTCCCTTTCTATCACCATTTCATATCCTGTGTGACAGAGTCGTCCCCCCGGTTTGTTGGCTGGGACTTAAAGTAGATTGTATACAGGAGCCGGAGGGACCGAGATCCAGCCTGTGCTATGTATCTGTATCGGTCCGCAATTTTTGCATTGTGTGAGTGATGTGTTTGGTTATTTTCTTTTATTATTTCAGGATTATATATCCTTCATTAATGTATAATGGCAGTTTATATAATTTGTTTCCAAATGGTTTGATTTTATTGGCAATATATATAAAGAATTATTTTTATATATCGTAATTGGTTAATATATATTTATTTTTAGTTTATGTGATGCGGGTTAGGGTGTGAAACAATGCAACTGTTGTTCCTTACTCTATTTAAATGATGTTTTATAAATTAAAGGTTAATTAAAGGGCATAAAATAATAGATAATATTTTATTTTTGTATTTGTTTTTATATAAATCCTAACTTTCACTACATAAGTACCCACAAATAATTAATGTAGCTGCGAGCAACCTTATAATTTGAAACTTTTATTCTTAATTTCTCCTTATGACATTCAATAAAGCCATAAATGTTTCGCAATTTGTATGAAATGCAACTTAAACACTATAAAACGCTTTGGCATACATTAATTTTAACATATATGAATTATGTATGTATCTTGTTGTATGTATTAGGCTGTATCTATGTATCTCAAAGATTTGGATAGTATTATTATAGTCTGACTCAGATCATGACAAGTGGATTAAAGTCTTCATTGACATATTTGAGCTGGAACATAATAACGACTGTGTAGTTTATCTCGGTAAAACAGTAATCATATATAGAAATACATTGCCATATCTAGATAATCTTAACATCATGACATTTTCGATAAATTTAGACAGTTCCGTCTTTTAGACATTTTTCCTTTTATCTTGTGTTAGTACATAATTGTGTAAAAGATTGGATGCCCTTTAAATAAATTAGGGTTTTAAAACCTTTACCTGCATAAGGTTTTCCTTAAGCAGCATTAACAGCTCATTTTTATATTAAGTTTCAATTTTAATTTATATTAGATTTATTGCACTTTTAAAGTCATAGGACGTGCAGACGTGTATTTTCTGTCTCATTACGCTGATGCTAGGTCCTGGCCCGCTGATACTATTTGAGCTGGGACAGGACCTGATCCTAGATAAAATAAATGGACTGTAACTACAGTTACAAACTGACACCAGACCGACTCCAACGCACCGTAAACTCCCATCGACAATTTCGTTGATGCATCACTATTGATAATCATAAATAATTTGTGAATAACTTGTGTATTTTCAAGTATTAAAAAATAGAAGTTACAGTGAAAAAGTGAAACTCGAAAATTACATTTTTATTATTATTAGACAATAACGTAATAACGTTTCTGAAAAAATATTGTGTCAATTTACTTAATAGAACTACAAGGACATACACGTTTAAAACCTGCCACTCTTCTACTCTCTTGGTTTCATGTAATAAGAAACATGACCTCATTAATTGAAGACAAGGAAGGAGAACGTAATTTAATGACACCAACTTCATTAGATGCTCGTTAACGATATAGTGAGCGGCCATTGAAGTCCAAAGAAGAGTGTACAGCTCATGTATTATATTAAATTTTCAGAGAGTTTCTTTTATCCACATTACATATACATGTTGTTATTAATAAATAAAAAATGGTTAGGCTATAGTGTATTCTAATATATACATTAAATTACATTTCCCTAATTCTCAATTTGAATTAGAAATATTACCTAAATTAGTTTAAAGTTTTGATAAATGATCTGATTGTTCTATTTTCTAATACAAAATGTATAAATACAGTAAACGTTTTAATAATCACAAACGTCGTGCTAAGGAAGATTAAACACATCCTTAATAAACGATGGTGTCATGGTTTAGAGTTTTTAAAATTCCAATCTAAATTATTCGATCAGGTTTCTCAAGTTGTTGCCTAAAAAATATTTTATAAGATTTGGCTTTAGATATAGTTAAAAAATTAAGTTCGTCAGAGAATTAGGTAAAGAATATAATTTTATTCTCTTTATGTCAAACTTATGTGGATGATACTTTTGTTATTCTTTCTTTCTCATGGATACATTGAATTAAATAATGTTTTGAATCACATTAATAGTATTTCTCCTTCCATCCGCCTCACAATGGAAGTGGAAGTCCAAAAACAAGCTTCCCTTTTTGGATTTGTGTGTATTAAGAGATAGGGATGTCCTTAAGACAACATGTTTTTTTCGAAAGATAACACACACAGGAAAATATTTTAAATTATCAATCCACCATCAAAAATCTGTCAAAGAAGGGAGTAGCCTACTCGTTGTTTGATAGACAAAATAGCTTGTGCTCAGATAAAAGATGGATTAAAAGAGGAATTTAAGAAAGTTTAATGGGATCTCAGAAGCAATGGATACTCTCAATTAGTAATAAATAAGTGCAAACGAACCAGAAGAATCATTTCCTGAGTCAGAGAAACAGAATTGTGATAAATTTGCGTTTATGTCAATCTCTTATGTGCCGGTATTATCGGAGAAAATTAGGAGAGTAGGTAGAAAGTACAACATTAGAAACCGCGTTTAAAACACACAACACTCTCAGACAAAGTCTCGTAAAAACAAAAACCAAAAAAAAATGGCACATAGGATTCCAAAAACTGTGTTTACAGTATAAAATGTAGTTGCAGTAAAGGAATACATAGGCGAGACAAAAAGACCACTAAACGTAAGGATAAAGAGTACAAAGAAAACACGAGAAAGGGTTCTCACAGAAAAGTCATAAATTGCACACCATTGTTGGTCCGAAGACTATCATATGATTTGGGACGAGCCAACATAATACATCGGGAACCACATTTCTTCAAAAAGGAAATTAATTGAGTTCAACCATCAGTTCAGATTAGGCCGCTTTGGTTGCCAATTCTAAAAAATGAACTAAAGAGAAAACCCAAAAGTATCAAACGGATCAGATATTTGTAATAAAACCAATGCGGAGCTCACAATATGATTTTTAAGAAGTTCATCTCGCATGAACCAATAATAACGAATGGACCCATTCCTGTCCCCCCTTTCCTTTTTATTTCTGCCATCTTGTTTTTGTCTGCCGTGACGATTAACATTGGCTAGTGTCCTCTGGTCAGTCGTAGGTGGTGAGTAGACGAATGAAGACGTATTGTGACCTATATTCCCGTAGTTCAGTTTTAATGATTAGTGTTGTGTATAGTTTTTTATTAAGTGCATGTTTATAGAGTTAGTGAAGTTGACAAAACAAACATGGTGGTTGTGATTCCTGACCTAGGCGTGCGTGCCACAACGCTTTGGTAAGATTTGTTTATTTTAACCTAGTTTGTAATTATATATTAGGTTAGTTCTTTACCTGAAGAAGAGATCAGATTGCAGATCTCGAAACGTAGTATTAACTGATTTCTTGTTTCACTGAACGATGGCATGTGTCCGAAAAAATCATATTTCCTTTACAATCCTTCCATCGTCAAAAATAACCAAACAAAAATTGCAATGAATATGTTCATTTTAAAGCGCTTGGTTGTCTCTGAATTTGGAAGCAGAGACGCATTGTCTATTTAATTTGTCTATTAAGTTTATTGTATCTGAAAGAAACAACATACAGGACAGGTCTATTGGCTTCTTTAAAATGGTATTACCTGTGAGGAAATTTGGTTGTGTGGCAGTGATGCTTCTCTGTACTGATTGGGACCTAGTATTCAGCAATAATTTCAACACCACTGATTTATTTTCAAAATTTTTCCTCAAAATTACTTCAGCTATACCATTTTTATTTGCAATCTTATTAAATTAGATTCTGGCCCAGTAAAATCAAAAACAGTTGGTTTTCAAAAACAGCCCTGGTATACAAAAGAATTAACATGTATGAAAAATAATTTGATTGCTTTGAGTCAAATTCTGAAAGAGACACCTTCGTCCAATTTGAAACAACAGCTTGCCAATTCTAAACTAAAGTAACAGAAAATCTATTTGTGAAGCCAAGCAGGCTTATTACAGAGAAAAAATAGAAATGTAAGTAGAAAATAAGTGCAAGGCAGCTTGGGATTTAATAAAAAAAGACACTCAAGGTCATACTAGCAATAGTAAGAGTTGGAATCTCACTCACCCCAAGAATTTAATGACTTCTGCATAAACTCAGTTAAAAAACTAAGGCAAAGTGCCACTAATCCTAATATAACACCCCCAGTGTTATATGTCAAAATTAAATGTTACTCCTGCTCAGTTCTCTTGGAAATTAATTACTCAAGAAGATGTTTTAAAAAGCATTTAAAAGATTAAAAAATTCAAATAGATGTGATTTTTACAATATGTCAAATAATTATTAAAACAAATAGTTCCATCCATAGTACTTCAATTGACTTTTTGTATTCAACATATGTTTTGGCCAAATGGTGTTATTTTCCCTGCTGAACTGAAAATTTCCTCGGGTCTGCCCAATCTACAAAAAGGGTCCAAGAAAACCAGCCGGAAAGCTATAGGCCAGTCTCAATTGTACCTGCTATATCTAAGTGCTAAGTGCTTGAACTTCTTGTCTTTGATCAAGTTAATGAATTCTTAGAACATAATAATCTGCTTTGCACATCACAGTATGGTTTCCGTAGTGGCAAAGTCAACCCTAAATGCCATAGATGACTTGGTGCGAAATGTGATTGAGGCTTTTGAAAATAAGGCTTTTGCTCGGGCCGCCTTTTTGCGACCTGAGCAGGGCTTTTGACTGTGTCGATCACCAGGAATTGTTGTAAAATTAGAATTTTAACGGTATTAAAGGATCTGCCCTACAATTTTTTGAATCATATTTAACCAATAGAGAACAGCTTGTTTGTATTAATGGAAATTTGGTCAAACAGGGTGAGGGTGGAGCATGGAGTACCTCAAGGTTCTGTGCTTGGACCCTTACTTTTTTTGATTTCAATAAATGACTTACCATCAAATATTTCATATCCAGTTAAATCAATTTTATAATGCGGATGACACCACCTTTTTTGCAGCCGCTGGCATGGATGGGCGAACTTTCCCATCTAATAAACAGTGCGGTAAATGAGGGGGAAATCTGGTTTAAAAGCAATCATTTCAAGTTGAATTCTGATAAAACCCAACATTTAGTCTTTAGTTTGAGGCCTTTTGACCAAAAATTTACAACCCAAGGATGAGTGTGTCAAGTTTCTTTGGGATGCATTTTAGATAGCAAACTTCAATGAATGGAATTCCCATGTAGATCATGTGTCAATTAGGCGCTGTCTAGAGTTGTCTATCTGATTAGACGTCCTTAAAGCCCTTGTTGATATTGAGCTATTTTAAAAAATGGTTTATTTTGCATTCTTGCAGAGTATCTATAGATATGGCTTTAATTTTCTGGGTGGTTGCAGTAGAACAAAAGAGATTTTAATTATTCAAAAAAAGGTTATTCGTTATTCTCGCAAATGCAGTAGATGATGCCCACTGCAGGCCGCTGTTTCAATTATTAAAAATTCCAACAATAATTAATTTTGTATATTTATGAACTTTTATCTTATGCACTGAAACAATGCCCACTTTTAACTTTTCAAAATGATGTTGCATTCTTATCACACCAGAAATAGTAGTAATATTTCAAGGACGCATTCCAGGCTAGAGAAAACACTCAATAGTCACGTAGAAATGTCTTTTAAAATCTATAATAAAATTAATAAATATATTAAAATTAGCAATTACTTTTAACAATCAAAAGTTCTTATTAACAAAATTTTATGAATGGCTGTTGAATAATCCAGTCTATTCAGTTCAAGAATTTTTGCTTTTGGAACAAATAGATATTTTTTAGATAACTATATGCCTATAACTGAAACTTGTGATACATTTAAATTTATGAGCTGATGCAATATTGTTGTATATGTTATATTTAAACTTTTATTGTGCAGTTTTATTTGTTATTTGACTTCAGTGTTTTTATGCTATTTTTGTCTTTCATAATAATTATTTTGTCTGTGATAATTTATTCTTATGTATGTTACTTTTATGTGCAATATCTATTTTTATGTGCAATATTTATTTATTTATTTATTTATTATAGCCTAGTAAAACTTAAAACCCATGTCTGTTAGCTAATGATATATTCAAATATTTATAATTTTTTATGTCATAAATTATTGAAGAATTGACTGTAGCTAATTCAAGCTGTAATATGACTTTGTCAATACATATGTAGCCTATTATGTCAACGACAAAATAAAGATTCTTGATTCTTGAGCACTACTGTGCCCTAAATAAAAACTGTGAGGAACGTGGACCTTTTTTGGAGGGCACAGATCTTATGCAACACTTGCCGGGATCTACAGCTAGCGGGGCAGCCCGTTTTGAAGAAAGATTCTAATAATCTCTGTCCAAAGGATAGCTTCAGGACGTCCTAAAGAGATAAGGGAGCTAAACCTATTGCAGAATAATCCTTAGCGAGCAAGAAATACAGAGCAGTAAAAATAACAGCTGCAACTAGCAACGAGGTTATAAACGTAGCCAAGAGCAGACGACAAATTTCCAGATGTAAGCCGAGAAAGGCTCGGCACAGCTATAGGCCCGACCACCGGCCAACAAAATCAAAGTGGCAGACGCCACAACATAACTTTCCAATTAAACACAAAACAACAGCGCTGATTAAAACCGAAAGGGATTTCAGTACTAGTAGATTGTCTCTTTTAGTGATTTAGATTCTTACTTAAGCTGATTGTGTGTTTAAAATATATATTAACTAGAGTTTGTCAGGGCTAAGAACAAGAAAACAAATTAAATCCATTTAAAATCCAGTTATCACTATGTAAATTTTCAAAATAAGAAATAATATTTGCATGTACTACAGAAATATCAAGTAACCAACAATTAGCAGCATAATACATAACATTTCCATCACAATATACAACATGATAACAGATTTTTTTTTTGTATTAAAACATAACAAATGGCAATAATATTGTATTCATAAAACGTATGCATTACGGTAACACTCCTTAATTTACTGATACAAATGTTATTTCATTTTTGTAATACTAAGTATTGTAGCTTTAATTAAAAATGACTATGGTATACATATGGTAATGGTACATATGGTAAATATTTAATTTGAGAAGAGGTATTATTCATTCATTATCTATCAGAGTATTATTTATCACATCTTTTAATGTTAAAGTTTCTATAAATGTTTAAATATATGTTAAAGAGGAGGAAATATAGAGCTGATTCACAGTGAAAATATTTCCGTTAAATAGGTTCGTTTGCCATATCATATTTAACTCAATGAATAAAACCTTTCCTCATTTTTAACTAATTAACGAATTTAATGAATTAATGCATACATTCCACTTTAAATCTGAATCGAAAAAACCTTTTCATACTCTATCACTTTGATCCATTGAATTTGTAACTTTTAAAACATTAAAACAGAAGTTTTGGAGTAAAAGTACTTTTTTTTAGAGTCAGAGTTTTTTTTTGGTTTTTCCATTATTAAAAGTTTATTATGTAACAAATGTTACAAAACCTCAATAAGACTTCTTGGAATTAAATACTCTAATCCTATTTTTTATTATATCCATAGAACTTAAAATAAATAAAAGAGCAGTTATTCGATCAACGCTATATTGACTGTTATAATTAGTGCTTCAGATCACTGGAGAACTCATGACTATGTTACTAAGATTAATATTCTTGTTACGCTGTTATTGACAATTACAATTAATATTCCGTATCCTACACATTTTCATGAATATACCACTACGTTAGTTGTGATCAGTTCGTATTCTTTGATCTATATTTCTTTCAGTAGTAGAGCTTCATGATTTATTATAATATATTTAGATTTAGTGCTTTGATGTTTGTTAGAATATGAAATAATAAAGGTGAAAATTGTGAAAAAATAACTGCGGAAAGCATCGAAAATAATGAAAAATAATTTATAGCTTAACTTTTTACATTTTTTGTTCCAATTGCAATATGATATCATCTATGACTGTAAGTGCTACAGGTCATTTTATAGAGGTGACAGACAATCTTTTGTAAGGGACATGTAATCATTGTTATATAAACATTGATAAAACTCATAGATCGTCTTAGGAAAGGTATTCACGCAACTAAAAATCGTATCAAACATCCATAGAAACCTAAAAAGTAGTATTCCCACACCAGAAGACACAACACCACATCTAGAGACCAGAAAACAGGAACACAAGAGATCTCCTGACCTGCGAGTGTAACTGCACCAAGAAGACAACACTTACACAATGTAGTAAAATGTGATTCCAAAAACCCCAACAACTGTGAAATAGCATATTATTCGATCCATATCTTTGTCAAAATTTCAATTCATATCAATATTTACCACTTTGGATCAGAAACAAAACAACATTTTGAAAATCTATATTTTTAATATTTATGTCGATGTTGTCATGTTTAGGATTTTTGTCGTGTTTTTTTCCGTTTTTATTGCCACCTTTTATGTTGTTTTTGGCATATATTATTTTCTTTTTGGTACGTTTTCTACTTTTTATTTATTGCTTTTATATTTTATTGTCACGTTTTTACATTTTATGTTGCCATAGATTTTTGTGTTCATGTTGTCAATATTGTATTTAATAAAATAAATAAATCTTCCACATGTAAAAATAGTTACGATTATTATTTAAAAAATGGTTGATGATATGTTTCTGAAGTAGCTAGGAGAGTCAGCCTCCTCTTCTTCCAAGGTGACATTATAGGTAGTGTCCACTATTCCTCCTTAAATAAACTGTGTTAATTTTAACTTTTTATTTTTACTACATCCATATTTTAAGTTATGTATTCTTTGTTAAAAAAACAGACGTTCGAGAATTGTTATAAGCAATGACTCGTAAATAAAGCGCACGACGATAAAGAAGAGAAATGAGGCAGATCAACCGAATATAGAGTGAGCAAATACTGCAACAAATAGAAGCCTTTCACCAGCAAAAGTGCTTCAAGTGTTTTTTATTACTTAGCCAAATGTTCCTGTGGAGATACATCTCTTTGGATTTAAACGGATACACTGACATTTTTCATCTATGTAAGTTAAAATTTAATTCTTGATAATATTTACATATTTTTACAGTTAATTATTTTTTATCATAAGAGTAATACACGTGATAAGCGGTATTGATTTTATATGAGAGGTTTATGTTAAAATACCCCTTAGTTTAACATAAAGTTATTACAGAAAATTGTAAAATACATCACAATGTAAGATGGGACGCCACTATGTAAATACTTAGATTTAGGATATTGTTTCGTTGCTGCGTATCAATACATTTATTTCAGAGCAGTTTCTGTTTTGCTTTGGAAGGAATTACATTTTCTGTTTTACTACTTTAAATTGCTCTTCATTAATAGTCTTTTTTTATATACTTTAAAAAATATTTCGAAGATTAATATTACACCCACTCTAGTAGTATTTACCACTTATACCTTTGCAGAAAGTTTACCAAACGCATAAGGCAACGAAACGGATTTAATTGAAAATATGTATTGTCTACCATAATTTCTAGATATAAAAATATACAGCTTACTCAATAACTAAAAATTGAGTAAAATATATATTTAAATAAATAAACTTACACAATAACAATAGTTGTGCTTTAACTCATGCATATAGTTTTTAAGTCTTGGAGTTGATATTATCCACATTCAAAAAGTGGAGGAAAAACATCTCCTGACGCCGGAAATTGATGGAGAGAGGATCTATCAAGAAGATACAACGTAAACGGAAATAAATGCGAGTAGCTAGCTAACATATGTGAATTGA
Source organism: Homalodisca vitripennis (assembly GCF_021130785.1). Taxonomy (NCBI): domain Eukaryota; kingdom Metazoa; phylum Arthropoda; class Insecta; order Hemiptera; family Cicadellidae; genus Homalodisca; species Homalodisca vitripennis. Next base: position 11,345 of record NW_025783667.1, read on the forward strand.
TCTTCAACGCCTCAAATTCTATTTAGAACACTATTTACATTAAAATGATTCTTAATTTTCTATTGAAATGATTATATTATGTTAAGATCTTGTTATACAAATTTCAATCGTATTATTTTCCTGCCCGATTCGAGGATGGCTTTGTTAATGGAACATTCTTTTATTGATGTGAAATAAATCGCAATAATGATAGAAAGCTGTAGCACTCGTTTGTGAGAGTGAAATATAAAATCTTGTTTATTCCCAATTACATCAGGGTTTTCCCAAAAAAGGATGGATTTAAGTAATCAGTCCCTGTAACTTGTAGTTTTATAACTAATTCCAAATACAAATTGTGAAATTTTATGAGTCGTTTATCTCTCATTTATCATAAATATAATATAAATAAATTAGAAATATAACAATATAAACAAGTTTTACACATATTTCCTTTCTTTTTCAACTAATATAGTTATGAGAGTTTTAGAAAAAAGAAGACTAAAACCAAAAAGGGCTGAGTGAACAAAAGTATTGTTGAAAAATTACCAATTGTGTGTTTCCTACCAATGCGTCCTTCTTATCCATTTTGACCGGGCTAGTGAATATAACGTTAAACTGGGCAGATGATCGAAACATTTTTTTTATTACTCTTAGAAAACGGTTAAATTTTTTATCAGGCTGCATGTGCTACAGGAGTCAGTATATAGCCATTTTTAAGCCCATTTGATAAATCTCTGTGGTTATGAAAATATATTTTGCAATTGTCGATCTTACTACTTCATGAGAACTTCACACCCACAGAATTATTAACTTTTCAAATTCTAATATTGCAAGAAGACAATCAAAATTTTTTCACTTATCAAGAGATAATACTGTTTTCATTATTATATTTTTTTATCTGTACATAGCTTTTTTCGTATACTTTAATATATATTTACCATAATATAAAAATTTAACAGGCACTATCCGTTTAATTCTATATTTGAAATTGGCTTCAATTTTTTAAACATCCAATTTCTATAATTAAATACCTGCACAAAAAACTAACTACATACTCGTATTAAGTGTGTCTTTGTATATATTTTTAACATATTTATTGTAATTTCTCCACCAAAAAATCAAACTTGACTTTTGGTGAATATTTGAACTCAACTGAGTTCAAATATTCACTAATATTGCATTGCAAAGAAAAGAGAACCATGTAGCCCTGACCACATCTTCCCTTACATAGCAATTTTATAATTTTCTCTTACGTTGTATATCTCGTAAAAGTAAAAAAAGTCTTAAATGATGTAAGTGGCTGAGAGCCACCGTAAAATGTGTGCGCAAGTAACCCAAAACGTCCATAAGTTGCTAATTTTGTCAGATTTTGTACGAATAAAAATATATAAAATTTTGCCAAAAAAATTAATTGGATGATTTCATGTTTAGCCCCATCCCCAACTGCATGTTTAACGCTATATAAGTTTTTATGTGTCTCTAATACTGGACTGGGATGTGAGTTCAAAAATGTATTAAATGAAAACCATTAACTATTGACATATAACGAAGCACAAAAGTTTAACGTTATTCGTTTGATATTCTTTGTAAACCTTAATGATTATATTGACTATAATAATACATATACGTGAAACAACACCAAACCCAATTTATAAAGACTAACAAGTTTATTGAAATTTGATCTCCCTAACAAAGTCTGTGGTAGCTATACATTATTTATTGCTAGTAATAAAAAGTGAGCTGGATGTAATAGCTAAAATAATTGAAATTTTACGGTACACACTATATTCGACCATTGTCCGAAGCAAGATAATGTAAGAAGAAAAGTTAACGAGAGAATGAAAAAATCCACTTTCATGTTACAAGCGATTTGCTTTTGATTAATTTTTTATACATGGTATATCATACTACTTTACAAAAACTTTAGGTTATTGTTCCTTGGGTGACATGAAGTAAAAAATTCGAATTTACTTGATGATGATTTATCTCGTTACCGATTACCGTATATATGTCTGCCTGAGTTTTAATTATAGGTATAACATTATAACATTTATAGTATAAACCAAAATTATTTTTATCAAAGCTTTTTTACGTAAATAACGATCTATCAATAAAAACTATTTTTTAATTTGAAATTTCAATTCCAAAATAGTAGCAGCTATATCAAATTAATTTTAAACTTATATATTTTTAAAAGTAGCCTTACTAATTTTAGAATAAATTACCAGTAATAACTTTTTATAGGAAGATTGGAAAAAATCCAAAGAAACGTTATGTTTAAATCTGATCTGAACAAATAGCTGACTTATTAAAGATTTAGTCTTGCTATGCGGGTTCAATGTCAGGTTTTCTCCACAACAAGGTAATTGTTCGACATTGAAGCGGTGTAAATAAATAAACATATGAAATGTTATTTTGTTATATGTTACTTTTGTTATTGTAGAAGCTAACTTAGTGTGAATGAAACTTTATACTGGACATACATTTTCGGACTGAATTTAAAAACAGATAGACGTACAGACGGTAAACGGTAAAAATAGACTTTAGTAGCATTTTAATTTTTGTTTAATTTCGGCCAAGGAGCTATATCCTCAAGTTTCTGTAGAGGGTTTTGTTATACCCTGTAAAGAGATGTCAATAATGTCTTTTGATAAACAAAGTATTTATTCGATAATAGCAAATGACTATGACAAGAAATATTTTGTTTATTATTAACTCTTAATTATTAGAGAGTTTCAAATTAATTTAAGAATCCTCCACAGTCTTATTGATCTATTTCGGTGGTTTGCTATAGCAAAGGGAACAAACACAGAACTTTTAAATTATGTAAAGTCATAAAGTGCACAACTCAGTAAACAACATCACTAGTTTTTGCTTCTATTGGCGATTGAGTTATACCTTTCTTTGTTGTTTTTTCTAACGATTTTAGATTATATTTTACATTATTTAGTAAAATACTTTGTTGTAAGAATATATTAACATTTCAGCAGAGAATTATATGTATGCTAAATACTGTAATTCAGGTTAATATAAATGTAATCGAATAATAAACGTAACATGTGCAATTAAGATAGCGGATATCCAATAATAATAAATTAACAATTTTAAGTATATGGATACAGCATTGGTGAATAATGTGTTATCGAGTAAATGTTTAAACAGCTCCAAAATATTAAAGTAAAATATATAAAATGTTGGTTTGTAATATTGTTTACAATAATTAAAAACCGCAAAAACAATGTTAAATAACAGTAAATAAAAATTGAATAAAACTTATTTATTGTAAGTGCCCAAAACCCCCTCAGGCTTCAAACATTATACAAATTTCTTGATGATTCGTCACTAAACACCTCCATCCATGGTCCCTATTTATATATTAAAAATGTTTTCTTTATCTCCTAGTTCCACAAGAATGGTGGATGTAGATTTAAATATTTATCTTCTATTTGTATATCAAAATCATTTCAGTTTATCTAATTGTGTCCCGGATTTTAACGAAGGATTAACGAATGGATTCGATTGAATGTGTGTTAGAGCGTTTAATCGTGCAAAGGATGGACACGTAGGACGGATGGATTTGCTCTTTCAACCTTTTTCCTCAAAAATCATGCAAGAGGATTCTTTTTTCGGATGAAGAGGAGCCTAATTACCAAAATTCCAAGTCTCTAGATCCTTCCTATCAAAGAGTTATCGAGCAAAGGACTTGACGCAGACAGGAACGGGATAGAACATGAACTATTCAGGGAGGGCCCTGTCGGGTCCTCAACAATGGAAAGCTAATAACACAATAATTGGACTCTGTTGACTAAATCACGTATCATCACTGATTCCAATTATGTAGCGTTTCTAATCGTAATTTTAAGAATGAATAACCTAAACCTCTTTACTTTCCTGCAACTCTTTGGTAGTAATTTTATTTCACCTTCCAGAGTGATGAATAGAGCTGCTTCGATTAAATCCTAAGCGTGATTTATTCCCGTGACCAAATAGAAATATTTGCTCTGAAGCACGAGAGAACGTTTACGCTGTCTGACGGAAACAGATTACACGTAAGGAAGAAGTAGAAGGGCGTTATTTGAGATCCTACAGTCACTAATAACCGAGTGGATAACCGAGTCTGATGCAAGTTTCTATTAGTGGTTACCAAAAAGAAACACAACCAATTTCTGTTGTAATGATTAAATTTGAGATATCATTAAATGCTTCTTCATAATGTATGTGAAGAACCAACATAATCAAGGGAAAAACCCCACGACTACAAGTATCACCAGTAAATGTATGAGGGTGAAACGTCACGTCGGGATCTCCGGCTTGCATATTTGAGTAAGGATGATTATTGGAGATCAGCCGAGTTACATGTTTGGCCAACACTCCAATTATAGAAGGGATCACTACAGGGTAAATAACAAGGCTTTTCCGAATAAGTAGAAAATGGGAGCTCGAGAGGGAGAAACCATTCGTGTTTGTGGGTTCGAAAAAATTTAAAATTACTAAATAAAAACGAGCAGAACTTTGTTTAGGCATATTTATGATCAGTGACAGATCCCAGGACTTCAAAAGTAGTTAATTTTCAGTCAGGCTTTTTTGTAGGTACAGTTACAAATTAAAATATTAAAAATAATTTTTAATACACTGAAACCAAAGGAGGGGACACATAGAAACTAGACGTTTATTTTTAGAAAAATTAAGAATTAAAATTTCAGTAAGGCATAGCTTTTTTAGAAAAGTGAAAAGGCATATTTTACTAATTTTATAGTTGCGAAATTAGTACTTAAATTGAAATATAAATTTGTAATGAAATCATCATATGGTAATATTTGTGCATGAATAGTATATAAATTGTTTAAAAAACTATTTTAAACATAACTAATATTTTTTTAACAGTAAATGTCAAACTTAACTTTTATGGCATTTTACTCAACGTTCCGTAATGCCTTAGGTTACTAGGCAGCCTCATCAAATCTAATGTTATAATTTCAAATTGTAATGTTTTTTTAAAAAACTGTGAAAAGTAACACCAGCTTAGATAAAAACATCAAATGTGGTTTGCCAAAATGTTATGGTTATTAAACATTGGACAGGGAAGTAAGTGTAGCTGTATACTTAAGAAAATGTGTATTGTAGGCCGAGTTTTATGTAGTTTAACATTTCAAAAACCCATATTTCATCAATATGTTGATTAATAGGTTCCTACTGTGATAATTTATTAAACTTACTAAAGATTTTAAAAGAATTCATAATTTTCAGCCACAAGGTTTTTTTATGTGACAGTGGAAATCGTAATAATAAGGATAAGGCACGAATCATCATATATGTTTTTCGCAATAGTTTATTTAACCCAGACATTGTGATTATCTGGACAAAAATAGGTTTTTAATACATTCTTGATTTTTTTAAATCAGATTACGTGGTATACTATTACTGTTTTAAACCGTAAAAATTTCAAATAATTCAAAAATTTTATTTTTTCTTGTCTTTAAAAATAATGATTTAATACCATAAACATTTCGTATTTATTTGTAAAATAGCTTGATAAATATTTTAATAGCGTTTGTAAAAATACTTTATAATTTGGGCAGAAGTATTTTACAACCCAAATACACAGTCAAGGTCTCGTCTTCATTTATATTCTATCACTTTTTATAGTAAACAAGTTCTTACTCTACTCCATGGTATAAAGGGTACTCACCAACGCAGTCCTGAGCACAAGCATTGTTCCCCAATCCTAAAGATAATGTTTCACCAATTTACCAGTATTGGTCTGGGACGGTTTTTCTGCACCTCATCAAGCCACGACATCGGACTCTAATTGAAACCGTCTCCAGCAACCAGTTTCACCGGTTCACTCCACTCTAACAGCCCCTTCACTCGGCTTTACATTGCACTCTAGTGGTTTGTAATATATAATTTTGGTCCAAGTTGTAATATAATCATCATTTCAAGATGACGTACTGTCGCACAGTTCAACGTTGTAAATCATTATTTTTAATTTTTACAGTTGTAAGAGAGTTTAGCCTTCATTAAGTAATATCTTAACATAATGACAAAAAACTACAAGATCGATAAACATCCTAAAGAGAATATATAAACAAAGAAATTGATCCAAATGGAAGGGAGAAAAGTGTTTCTTATAATTTTAAGTTGTAATTCCTCGTTTGTGACCTCTCATGATAAACAAAACGGAAATAATAAAATAAAATTGGTCTGGTTGGTAATACTTAACCAATTATTTAAAGAGCGGAATTTTATATTTTTATTTTTCAATGAAGAAACAGTTATCCTACATTAATTTCTTGAAATTAACAATGAAAATACCTTGGTAAATTTTCACACATCCTAGTGAATATTTATTTTTAAGATGTAAAAAGCATTTCACCTTTTGCGTCACCTTGTTATTTTTACGTGTTTTTATTTTATACTTATTGAATATGAAAATTTTAAATATTGCAGTTAAACCATTTTTTATGGATGGTGTTATAATATTGTGAGAGGTAATAAATCTCATAATTTTGTATATTATTTGTAAGCCGGGTTCCATCCGACTGGGTTTAAATAAAAACATTTAAAAAATAAAGTATTATTACATTAAAGCACAGTTCCTTAAAGAAACATTGATTAAAAAAACTTTTATTAAGAGAAAAAACATTGTAAATCAAGATTACTTTTGGAGTTTGGATTTACTGGAAGATTATGAGACGTCTTTCTTCTGCGAGTGAAGTTTTTGTTATATAGGAGCAAAATAAAAGTAATAAGCTTGTAACAATTGAGATACCTGCCCACTCTTCTACTCTACTTGGTTTAATGTAATAAGAACATGACCTCATTAATTGAAGACAAGGAAGGAGAACGTATTATTTAATGACACCAACTTCATTAGATGCTCGTTAACAGATATAGTGAGCGGGCCCATTGTAAGTCCAAAGAAGAGGTGTAACATCTCATGTTATTATATTAAATTTTCAGAGGAGAGAATTTCTTTTATCCCACATTACATATTACATGTTGTTATTAATAAATAAAAATGGTAGGCTATAGTATATTCTAATATATACATTAATAACATTTCCCTATTCCTCAATTTGAATTAGAAATACTACCTAAATAAATATTAAAGTTTTTGAAAAAATGAATCTGATTGTTCTATTTTCTAATACAAATGTATAAAATACAGTAAACGTTTTAATAATCACAAATACGGTCGTGACTAAGGCGAAGATTAACACATCCCCAGGTCATGGTTTAGAGTTTTATAAAATTCCAATCTAAATTATTCGATCAGGTTTTACTCAAGTTGTTGAGCCTAAAAAATATTTTAAATAAGATTGGGCTTTAGATTATAGTTAAAAAATTAAGTTCGTCAGAGAATTAGGTAAAGAATATAATTTTATTCTCTTTATGTCAAACTTCATCGTGGATGAATACTTTTTGATATATTCCTCTTCTCATGATAGGCCTACATTGAATTAAATAATGTTTTGAATCACATTACATAGTATTTCTCCATACCATCCCCGTGCACTCAACCAATGGGAAGTGTGACATGTCCAAAAATACAAGCTTCCCCCACCTTTTTTGGATTAGTGTGTGTATTAAGATATAGGGATGTCCTTAAAGACAACTGTTTATTACGAAAGATAAACCACACCACAGGGGAAAATATTTACAATTATCAAATCCACCCATCAAAAATCTGTCACAAGAAGGAGTAGCCTACTCGTTGTTTGATAGACCCAAATAGCTTGTGCTCAGATAAAGAAGTGGAATTAAAAGGATGGAAATATAAGAAAGTGTAAATGGGAATCTCAGAAGCAATGGACACCAACCCCCCCCCCCACCCACCCCCCCCCTACTCCTTCCAATATTAGTAATAAATAAGTTGAGCATAACGAACCCTGAGAAAGGAATCATTCCTGAGTCCAGAGAAACAGAAATTGGTGATAAATTTTTTGCGTTTATGTCAATCTCTTATGTGTCTGGTATTATCGGAGAAAAATTAGAAGAGTAGGTTAGAAAGCTACAAACATTTAGAACCCCGCGTTTTAAAACACACAACACTCTATAGACAAAAAAGTCTCGTTAAAAACAAAACCAAAAAAAATGGGCAACACTAGGATTCCAAAAAACTTGTGTCTTACAGTATCAAAAAATTGTAGTTTGCAGTAGGGAATACATAAGGCGGAGACAAAAAGACCACTAAAACGTAAGGATCTAAAGAGCACAAAGAAAATCACGAGAAAGGGTCTCACAGAAAAAGTCAGTAAATTGCACTACCATTGTTGGTCCCCCAAATGGACTATCATAATGAATTTGGGTACGAGGCCCAACATAATTCATCGGGGAACTCACATTTCTTTTTATCAAAAAGGGGAAATTTAATTGAGGCAACATACATTATAATTATTGTATGTTGCATAAAAGAATGGCGGAACTGTGAAGAGTATGTTTGAATCGCTATCCAAGCTTGTTTCTCTCATGTTTCGTGCTAGAACAGTGATTATTTTGCCTATTAAAACTTGTATTAATTTATTATCTGCTAATGACTGTAAGTCTCTGGTGTCGTGGAATAAATGTAAATAATCTATGGGAATTTTTAAAAGGTGGATTTCACCTATTCTGTCTTCACTTACCTCTGAACATTTGAGCCAAGATAGGGCCTTATCCAGCGATCTTTTCATTGCTCCATGTCCATCATTCCTACTGTCCCGATTGGTCTATGCTGTCTGCGGTCGTCACCATAGAGTCTCAACCTCAACCAAAGACATAGAGGATACTTCAGACCTGTTTGAGTCTACAGGGAGGAATAAGGCTTGTGCCGTTTGGATATGGACTTTTCCTGCACTATATAAACTGTCCTATATCGTGACTTTATTATTACTAATTAGTGTTATTTATGTTATCTAGTGGTCTGTTGTAGTGGTTGTAAATGTGTTAATCACTGTAATAGTTATACATAAATATCTGTAAATATCCTAGTTAAAATTTTTAAGTATTATCCTGTTGTCTTTATCTTATCATTGTTTATTGTTTTGTATTACATACAGCATTTGAATCTGTACATTACACTATTACCATACACTCCATCACAACAACATGTCTTGCCCAGAGGTTGGGATATGCCCAGTTTGCGTTATCCTTGTGACTGTTGCTGACAAAGGTATACAATGTGATGGAACCTTGCAATAGATGGGTTTTCATGCGTCTTGCGCAGGTATCATCTCCAAGCTGAGTACAATAAAATTAGCTAAAAAATGATAATCAGAAGTGTTGTCCTGTGGGCGTGATGATTGCATCAATGGTTCTAAACAGCCTCTAAACATTCTAACTAACGCCAACTCTATCGCTGTTGAATGAAAAGATCCACGAGCTTTGGCAGGCAAAATTGAGATACACTTACAACCCTTTTGCCAGCTAAGATCGATCAAAATAATTGAGCAAGTTGATAGTCTAAATAAAAAATCTTGCTCTCTCACTTGATAAACGTGTCTCCGGATAATGGAGGATAGAAAATTGTTATTCTTGAGAAATCAAATCAAAGAATATTCCTAGGACTAAACACTAACGATAATAAAGGTGTCGTTGCTGGGAGGTTCAATGAGCGGCGCCCTGCCGTGCATCAAATGTGATGATATATTGGTTCCTTCCTGAATCTAATAGCCCTGATTGTCAACGTTCTAGAATTACCCATGACCTTGAGATCGTCCACTGAGCTGCTCAAGGTTACTTTCACACTCTACTTTCAGGCAGTCGAGGGGGATTTTAAAAGCTTATCGCATTGGACAAAAAGACAAATGATAAATCCATAGACCCCCTCAAAGTAAATCTTGAAGAAGAGAGCATTGATGCTCGCCTTGTGTTGACTAACTTCTTATCTGAAGCTGGCGGCAAGAGGGTTGACGCAGATTTTTCTCAGCTGTTTAAAAATTGCTAGGGATCGCACTCCACAGGAACAAAATAGTAATCTGTAAATCTGTGATATGCTGAGCTTGAGGAGAAGTGGAAAATCCCGCGGGGCGAACAAAAACCTGTAGTAAGGCACAACGGTTCCCCATTGTTTAATTTCCTGTTTCATTTTCAAAATTTCAACGGTCCCTGAAGGAGTAAAATGAACTCATTAACGCAAGGAATAAATACTTCACCCTATGATATTATATCGCTCGGTCGAAACCAATCTATCACCTGAATATACACGATGCTGAGCCTTAATCTTACGGGCGGTTCCATATGCTTCAGGTGTGATAGGTCATCACTTACTAGTCGACAAGTCGGAGTGGGTGGTGGAGTTCTCATAGCCGTTACGAAATTGTATTTCTTTTGCACACAGGATTCCCACCGAATGTCAATGACCATTTGAAATGTATATTTATATTCTTGTGTAAGTTTCCCAACCTCCATCAGTACTTCTGGGATATGTCTATATACCTCCTAATCAGCCAACCATTAAGTATTCGGATTTTAGAGGATGCTATGGACTCCGAGGTCTATAAATTTCCCTGGGATTGAACCTGCAGTAGGTCCATAAATAATAGGGAGGACTTTAATCAGCCTGAGCACAAAATGGACGCGGGCCTGACTATTACTTCTGTGTCAAACTCCTTCCCGTTGTTCTGCTTGAACTTATTGGGTTGCATATAGCCTGAGCACAGTTTAATTATATGAATCCAACTACCGAGATGTTATGTCTTGATCTGATACTCTCTTTCAATTGAGACATCTGAAAGTTGTGCATCGCGCCTGATGTACTGTTTGGAGGAAGATAGACACCATCCTGCTTTGTCTTTTGAATTTGGAAGGTGTTTGCAGCCTTCCACGACTGAAAGCCAGAAACGGTTGTGCTTAACTTTACGAAGAGTGTGATGTCGATGCTGTTTTCAATGGGCTGACAAGGTTCTAAGCTAGCCCTGCATCATAGTGAGTTGGGCGGATCCTGAGCGGGCTTTCACAAACTTCAGCGACTACCTGGCACTCTTTAGTTAGGGTCAATACTTCCACTCAAAAGAGTTGGTGGAGCTAGATTCCCCTCCTCGGTTCTCTAAAAAATTGAATAACCTGCTGGTTAATCAGGAAAGAAACAGTTACATAAAGTTCTACAAGCATTACAAGGGCTCACATTGATTATGAATAATTTTTCTGGAGATACTGAGAAGGGAGTGACAAGAGACCTCACCCACGCGTGCTATTCAGAAATACATCGGTAAGGTTTTGGAAAATGGTATTACCTAGAGAATATTTAAGTCCTTTTGGTCTCATGTTGGTAGCCTTAAAAGTTTCTCCTAAACGTTTCCGGACACACATGACTTTAGAACAAAAAGGAAGCATACTGATACTACTAGCAAGTGTGATTTGTTTGCTTCGGTATTTTTTCTTCAGTATTTAGATGATACTAACAGTTCCCTATTCCTAGATTTGATTATGGTTGGAACCAAACATTATCCAGCTGCTTCAATAAACAACTTGGATGTCCAACAGACCCTCGAATTTACTTGGATGCCAGGAAATGAGTTGCTTGGGCCGAGATTGATATACCAACCACGAGTTTCTTAAAACAGTGTGCTCCAATACTTGCACGTTCAATTTTTAAACAATTCTCTTCAGGCCTCTACTTGCTTCTGGAGTCTTTCCATCAAACTTTGATAGCAGAGCTATGTTAATCCCGAATTATTTAAAGTCTGGAGATAGAGGGTGGGGACATAAGAGACCTATAGGGACCCATTGTGATACAGTCTGCTCTCGCTAAGCGTGTTTGAAAGTATCAATCTTGAACAATATATATTCTCAACTCAGGAGTCGCATCTGTTTGGAGCAACAATGGTTTCTTGAAGGGCCGCTCTACCACCAACCAATCTACTGAGAGTGTTTCAGGAATATATAATGTCAGCTTTTGCAAATTCCTCACAGGTATGATTGCATAGTATCTAGATTTTTAGCAAAGCTTTTCGACTAAGATTTATCACAGTCTACTTATATCAAAGCTTGAAAAAGGCCCCATTTTTAAATGGCATTTGGGGAACCTCCTGCTTCGTTGGATGAGTACGCTATTTCGCGGGAACGTTTACTCTTATAGTCAAGTACGATGGAGGGTACGTCCTTGCCATTCTCTGTCCCCTCAGGTGTACCACAGGGATCTCATCTGGGCCCCCACTGCTTTTTTAAACACTGTTTTTATCAATGATATTTCTAGTGACAATATCATCGAAGTTTCTTCTGTTTGCTGATGTATATTAAGGTTTTCAGCAAGTGGTTTACATCTCCTCATGACCAGGAGGAACTCCCAAACATTCCCTTGACAGGATAAGTAACTTGGTGCAGAGTAAATGCTATGGAGCTTAATATAGCCAAGTTGTCTTGTCATCAGCTAATACACTCGAAGCAAACACAAGCCATGGCCTTTGACTATTCTCTAAATGTGATCCCTCTTAAGATAGGAGAGACAGAAGTCAGGACCTCGGAGTTATTATGACACCCTCCCTAAGCCCTTACGGAAACACATAATGCATGTTACAAATAAGGCCCTCTTCTATGCTTGGGTTTATTGCCCCGAACTTGCAAAAGACTTCAGATCCCCCCCTCTACATTGGCTATCCTATATAAGACTCTTGTGCGTCCTTTGTTGGAGTACTGTTCCGTTGTTTTGGTCTCCATATTCAAGCAGGCCACATTTGTGCTGGCTGAACAGAGTACAGGTGCGTTGCTTAAGACTTCTTGGAGTCAAACTGGGATATTAATTATCTTGCAACCACCCCGTCGCTGAGATTGAAGATGCCTTTATGGACTGCAACCTCCTTCCAGGAAAGAAGAAAATATATTTGATATTATTATTCCTGTACAGTGCTTGCCGTGAACGGCTTTCTTTTCCTCGACTCGCCCTCATCTAGTGTCGGGATATTAGACTTCTCGTATACCAAGACGGTACCCGCTCTAAGACACATTTCTCTGCAGAAAGATTTAGGCCCACATATTATGCATTCAAATACCATGGGATATATGCAGACTTCCTAATAACTGGGTAGCGAGGCAGCAGCGACATCGACTTTTTTCACTGATTCCAAAATACAACCCTGGAAAAACCTAAATTATTTAAATTGTAAACATCCTAACACATGCTTAAACACGAATCCACTTAACAGTAACTAACAGCTACGATTGTATTAATTATTGATAGTTATATTGTTTGAGTTTTTTAAATTTTATTAATGTTATAGCATTGGCTCCAAACTATTTATTTATCGTTGCTGTTACTGTATTTATTTATTTATTTATTTATTTAATTATTATACATTCCAACGGCAATGCCATTTTTAAACAATACATATGGAATTTGATGACAATGGCGAATAAATTGGTACAAACATACATGGATACAAAGAAACGCAAAATTGCATGCTTTATAGATAACTACAAAACAATTAATATAAAAACGTGTAAAAATAACATAATGTATAGAATATGTAATAAATGATAATAATAAAATACGGGGGTATTGTAGTAACATAATAATACAATTTGCTATATCAATGTAATTTAAAAATTGCAATATATAAGTAATAAATATAATTAAACCACCCAATATATAGCACAACAATAATAATATGACGTTTACAACAAATCCATTAATTAGATCGCACACAAAAGTATAAAATTACGACAACTGAAGTGCAAGTATAAGCAGCCAGTTATTTATAAGTAACAAAGAGCATGGAACTGAGTTATGTAGGTTCAGAGAGAGAAAAATGGCAGGAAGGGGTTCAAAGTAAAGGCAGAAGGAAGTTTGGTCAGTGGATGGGGAAGAGTTATGTTGGAGCTGCAGAAGGTGGATATGGATAGGTGTAGCAAAGAGTTTAGACAGCTTGGGTAACCACATTCCGAATCCCCCTCCGATTCCAACATATACGGACACCCCATCTTCTTTTTCAAGTGTTTTTTCAGATTCGTGCAGAACAGGTTCTAGCTCGGCAGGAGGATACGCAGTTTTTCCAACGCTATGTAGTCTGGCCCATGGGTCCGTTCTTTCAGGTAGTTTGTCCGATAATATTTGCGAACAAAGAGTTCAGTTGACCTGGTAGTGCGTGGAATTCCGAAAGTTTATTCAATGAGGCAAGAAAGATCAGGACAATCAAGGGATCCAGTTGATAAGCCTTTGAGAGAAAAGCTAGATCAAGCAAGCTCACGGCGAACTTCCAGCGGGCCAGAGGTTGAACTGTTTCATGACGTCATCGACAGGGACCCCTCCATGGAAAAGACTAAGCCCCAAATGTAGTTCCAACCGAGTCGAACAAAATCTTCCCTTGAATCCTTTCAAGCCTGATAAAGTGGATGTTGGTAGTAGGGGTGTCCAAACAACTGAAGACATATTCTAGAGATCCGTGACGTAGAAAGAGACCTTATATAAGATTGAGATGGAGGTGTGTAGGATAGGCCACGTTCTAAGCTGTACGTGACAGAAGACCCAACAAACGATTAGCTTTGGCACACTATGATGTCCAATGTGATGATCAGGTGGAAGAGTGCGTGATTGGGATGCACGCCAAGATCCTTTACATACCTGTACCCGCTGCAATCCCACCGCCCCAAAGAATGTAATAATTTGGCATGTACAAATTCTTCACCCACTGTGGAAAAGACATCACCATGCTTTTCCTTTGAGCATTCCAGCTGCATGAAGTTTTCATCACACAACCATCTAATGCAGACCCCATCAAGGGATCCTCTGGAGACTAGCCACTATCCTCAATTTGAATATCAAAACACCTAAACAGCTTTGATATCGTCAGCAAACATTAAAAGAAAATTGCTTCGATGACTTCCCCAATGTCATTTATAAATATGTTTTGAAAAAGAATAAGGTCCCAAGTTAGAGAACGCCTGAGGCACACCAGACTTGACTAGATAAGGATTAGAATAACCACCACCAAACCTTGACTATAGACAATCTTCCGGTCACAAGTAACTCTTAAGACCAGGATAGAAAAGGAGGTTCAGGATATGCCATATGAAGATCAAGTTTGGAGAACCAAAAGAGTGTGACAAACCTTGTTCAAAATGCCCTTACCTGGCAAGTCCAGGTAGATTGCATCGACTTGAGCGAAACTTGAGACGGCTGATAAAATGAATTTCTTCATATTGGACACAAGGTTTGTGACGGTTGACCGGCCGCTAGTAAAATCCGTGCAGCCTTGGTATCAAAATAGATGGATAATGAGGGGCTTTAAAGACTTTCAAGGAAACAACTAGCCTCCAACATCTTCGTGATAGGGGACTGTATGATTGATGGGCCTATAGCTCCATGTAGCTGAGTCTCTTCTTCACATCCTTAAAGATTGGGACTACAAAGCTTGTTTTTAAAGACGATGGGAAAGAAATCCCTCCTGTAAACTTGAGTTGTGATTAAAACGCGACGAAGTTGTGGGTGCAAATCAAGTCGCTGCAATAACGAAGTACAACTGTGAGGAATGCAGTCGCGGTCCCACACCCTTTGAGATGTCCAAGGAATCAAGCTTTTGTTTCACCTTCCTCAGGGGCTGCATCTTATCTGAGAAAGATATTATGTTACAATCTCATCGGAATCAATGCTGGGGAGATATGAGGTTGACTCAGAAAAGAACACTTGAGAAGTGGCGATGCAAAACAAGTTGCAGAATTTCATCAGGAACAGAAAGATTCATCATCCCCAAAGGGTAATTTTATATGGGAAAAGAACTCCAGGTGTAGCGTCGAAGATTCCTTGGACGTGGCTCCCAGAAGACTTTTGGCGTTTAGTAGAGATCGTCCTATCCACATGTTCGATAATAAGAGTTTATAGCAAATCAAGTTTGCTAAGAACTCTGCAAGTACGTTCTGGCTCTGGAGAAGGCCAAGTAGTCGCTCATCACGACCTGTAGTTTTATAGATTATTAGAGTATTGTTATTATTCCTTGTTATTTATTGTCTGTTTTTTGTTAATTTATATTTATAGTATATATCCACTCTGTTATTCGCCTATGCTGTTCAAGTTATAGCTTACATAAAGAATGTGTAATATTGGATTATTGATTGTCATCTGATTGCTAAGTACTCTGATTTGTTGGAAATTACTCCCCTTTGTAAAAATGGTGGAACCGTTTGAATATAAATAAATAAAATTGGCAGACCCAAACCAATTCAGTCAACCATTCAGTTCACAATTAGGCCGTCTTTGGTTTTTGCCAATTCTTAAAAAATGAAACTAAAGTGAGGAAAACCAAAAGTATCAAACGGATCAGATATTTGTAATAAACCCAATGCGGAGATCACAATATGATTTTAATAATTTTTTTTTTTTTTTTTTTTTTCTTATAAGGGGGGGGTTTGCTTTTTCATCTCGCATGAACCAATAATAACGAATGGACCGCAATTCCTGTCCCCCTTCCTTTTTATTTCTGCCATCTTGTTTTTGTCTGCCGTCTGACGATTAAACATTGGCTAGTGTCCTTTGGTTCAGTCGTAGGTGGTGAGTAGACGAATGTAAGACGTATTGTGACCTATATTCCGTAGTTCAGTTTTAATGATTAGTGTTGTGTATAGTTTTTTATTAAGTGCATTGTTTTATAGAGTTAGTGAAGTTTGACAAACAACATGGTGGTTGTTGATTCCTGACCTAGGCGTGCCACAACGCTTTTAA
>NW_025783668.1:0-28860 GCF_021130785.1 Homalodisca vitripennis
AAACTATTTAATACTTCTTTTATAAACATTTATATTTCCATGTGTATATCTTCAAAACGTAAATTGATTTGAGTTTAAATTCAAGTAGAGGACTCTTGTTAATTCCGAGTTTTTAAGAAGGAAACTTTTCCACATAAAACAATTGTATTGAGAAAACTAAGAATACAGGGTTTACACGCATTCACGGTTCCAGGAGGATACCGTGGAATGGAATGGTCTTCAATAGAAACTTCATTCTATAAATGCTTACCTTCTTAGTTTGACACAAGCACAACTCCGGGTCCGCCCAGTTTAACGAACGACTCGTTAGTGGAAAATACAACTAGAGTGCAGCACTCAGCCCCGCTTTATGTAATCATTATACCTCGGCTACAAGCGACGCCTCACTTTTTGGCTTTAAACTGTTAACTTCACGATTTAAAAGCGTGAAAAAGATTATTAGAGATCTAAAAGTAGGATTATACTGCGATTGTCTAAACCATGTACGTTTTCTTCAAATAATGTAGTGATGTGTCAATTGGACTGACAGTTAAAATTTTAAAAAATATCTAAATAGATTATTTAAAAAAAGATAATTTTCTTAAACTATACAAAAAGCCCACAAATATGAAAGGCAAACACCTCATTTTCCGTGCCTTTGTTTATTTGACCGCTTCTCAAAGCTTTCAAACTAGAATTATACCACAGTGTTATACTATAAACCTGTAAAAACTACATCTTTTCAAGAGATTTAGTGATTTCTTTATAAGTTAATATCTTAGGGCACGTCACAGAACTCTCAAATACATTTTGAGTTATTATTTTAAGCTATAACGTATCTCACCCTTTAAATCATATTTAAGTTTTATGTTCAAAATTTTACTTTGCTGTAATCTTATCACTATACCTACAGTAAACCAAACGGTTGTAAAAGGTTAAAAAAACAAAGCAGCAGCAGAATATCTGAAAATGGTTATGTTAAAAAGGTTAAACAATAATATTAACCATCTTAAGATTGAAACATTAATAAACATCTGCAGTACATTTTCAACTAACTCTTTAAAATTTTCAACGTCTAATTAGAGCTTAACCTAACATTTAAAACTCAACAATATTTTCAACAGAATCTTCTAGTAACAATTTTACATCGCAAAGTATTAAAGAATAGTTGAAACTCTTAATGAAGCTTATAATGTGTTCTGTTTAACAAAATCCTAGCCTAAATGCTAAGTTAAATATTGATAATGACTGTGTGGTTCTCTCTAGTTTCGAGTAACTTCTCATGCGCAGTAATGTATTGAAATACTGAAGGAAATGTAAAAACATAATTTATTGTGAGTACTGCAGAATCTTTTATTTAATCTGAAGAATGTTTAATTTTGTGAATCTCATGTAATTAAATAATCAAATAGACTTCGTCATTTATTTAAATGAAATATTTTTTGTTCTTCGCAAATATTAAAAGTAGTTAACAACAAACGAACGGCTATAGAATAAAAAGCTATACTTACGTGGCGTAGACTATGATTCAAAGTACGCTGGAAATTAAAGTGAGAAAATTATTACGCAAACGTGTAATTTGGTATGTTAATTTTAAGTAATCTCTCTTTTTCTCTCTCTCCCCTCTCTCCAATTTTCGACATAGCAAGAAATAAAATATCAAAATTTCTATTCAAAAAAATACATGTTATGTAGTCATAAAAATACATATGTTCGTCCCAAAGTTAATAAACCTGCTCTAAGCGTAAAAAATTATTACAGGCCTGTACTGCGAATAGGGAATTAATATTAACACATACCTATCTCAAACAGTCCAAATAGTAAACATCAATACTAGTATACGTTTGCAAAGATACAAAATCTAACCTAATAATTACTACTATTTTATCCATATGTTTATTTGAAAAGCCACATTTTTTGTTACTCAGGTATTAGTATAGGTAACAAAACAGTACATACATCGCTTAAAAGAGAAGTGTTTGAGAGATTGGCCAATATATCTGTAACTGTAGTGGCCAGCAGTTTACACAAATAGCCAGCCCCAGATATTCGAGCTGAGGGCCACAAGTGGCTTTGGCAGAAAAACGTCGAAACACAACTTACATATTGAACATCTCTAAACAACCTAAATTGTTTTCTACTAAAGTTGACTTTATTAAAACATATTAATGAATTTAAATTAAATCTTGCAATTTTTGGGTTTTCATTATATTTTCTTCACTGAATACGCGATTGTCAGATATTTTTTACAAAATATATTGTTAAACTATAATTATAAGTTTTGATAAAAATAAGCTGAAATAATACACAATCCATACATCCTAATAATATTGTGCTTTGTTTCTTTGTATTGCATGTTTTGATTTTACGCAAAAACTTATTAAACCGAAATGCACTGAAATTTGACTTGGCATTTGTAGGGTCCCTGGAATGAATATAGGCCAATTATTATTTCGAAAATCCCTCCATACTACGCCCTAATTATCTCTAAAGCATTAAAAATTCCATCTTGGTCCTCTAAAGTTACGAAATATTGATTGAAAGAGCCCGTTAAATCAAAAACCTTTATGTGTAAACATTGTAATATGACAGGACGACGCATATGTTTAATTGATTAAACCACTATTTTTAGCATGAATTAAGTTTTATAGTAACATTACTTTTTTCTTATATTAACATCGTGCCAACAAGGCCAACAAATAAATTATTCTGAATATTACTTTATGAACAAAATTGTATATGTATTCATGTAAGATACTTTAACTTTTTAACACAATACTTAACAATTACACACAATTTTGCTTAACCTTCAAAAGGCACACACATATGTTTTGTCCCTCAACAGATGCACAGGGTTCTACTAACTCTTATTTTCGAAACTCGATACAAACATCTACCTCCACGGTTTGTTTACATAGTACTTCAAACACAAGGAATTTGTGCTACATTTGTGCTACAATAACATTGTGCTACATAAAGAACGTTATTCTTATACAGTTTACACGTCACTAATAAGACGGTGAATTAACTTTACTAATCATTCGAGTTCTGGTTGCTAAAGTGCTTGCATAGTTCGATTATTATAGGTTAAACTTCTGCTCCATACTTACCAGCCATACCAAGTTTTCCTACCAGTATTTACTAATACGTAACATAGTGAGTATTGGTAATTGTAATAAACACACCCTGTACTAACCCTCCAACTTTACTCTCACATATTATTCAAATACATTTCATACAAATTTCAACAGTTTCATAACGAAATCTGTTCAGGCTGGACCTGTCATGTCGACGGGTTCAGCCACTGACGCTCAATTGAGCGACATGGAGACAAATCAGGCGATTGCATCCATAATAACCAGTGAACATAACTACACTTTACAAAATGACAATTAAAATAAAAGAAATTTATAGAACTTGAAAAAGAAAACAATGACAACTCAAAAAACTTTTGTCGATCACAACATGCAACAACACAAAAAACCACATATACAACGACTCTATAAACCTGAAAATACTGGACCCTTTGGAGATTATTGTACAAGACAAGAAAAGAAATAAAATGAATCCATTTTACCATTGGCAAAATACTAAAACAGCACTACAACGGATATTAAACACATCTCACGTGCAGGTAAAAACTTATCCATTGTGTGTACTAACTTTACGGCAGCAAATAAACCTAGTTAACTCGCAACATCTATTAGAATATAATGTATTTTTACCCTCCATTAGAGTTCATAACCATAGGCGTAGTGTACGCTGAACCGGAGGTAAGTGAACAGGAAATAATGCAAGAGGCATTCATCAAACTATCCCATCATACATGCTGAGAGGATCAGACGACGAGTTAATGAACAACTCATTAACACTCATTTTATTAAAATTACATTTGAATCTGAGAAACTTCCTAATCATGTATATTTGAATTTTTGTTCGCATGAAGGTAGACCCTTACATGATTCGTGTAAAACAATGTTATAGATGTTTTGCATATGGACACGTGGAAAGTTTCCCCTTGCAATAGAGATAGAATCTGTAGGGACTGTGCAGGCCCTTTCCATACAGAGCCATTGTCAAAACACCTCGTAAATGTACACATTGCGGTGCACAACACAGCAGCAATTCTAAATTCTGCCCCGAATACGTACGACAAAAAAATATAAAAGACAGAATGAGTATCATGAAGAAAAGCTATCACATTTCCTCACAATTTTTTCCCATCACCTACAAAAAAACAGGTAAATATACAAAAAGTTTTATCCTATACACAGGCCGCTCAATTGGACCTAGCTGATGATGAATCCTACCCATGCTTGCCCATCCTCCAAAGCCTCTACTCCAAGTAGCCAGATAACTGTAAGCCAACAAATACACACCTCTGTTGTCAATCAGAGAACCAAACACCTGCAACTACCAACCCCCTGCTAGAGAATTTAAGGTCAATACACCTAAAAGTATTAGGCCTAATAGGATTAATGTCATGCATACGCCTAGATCTACGGTTGATAGATCAAAACAACCCTCCATCAAGCCGGTTCAGATAGACAGACTCAGCGCACAAGAAAGATCACATCTTTCATCACTCCTGAAAACAAAAACTCGAGGAAATAAGAGGTAAAGCTTAATTCAAGCACAATAACAAATCTTAAACAAGTTGATGAAATTATAGTAAGTTTTATGAACAGTGATTCAACTGTTCAAACAAAGACGTGCTCATTAACTAACAAAACCAAACCTAACTTAGGAAACTCATCAAATAGTAAACAACACTCGATTAAATCGCCAGATAAAAATGGCAGTAAGTAAACTTAACTTAATACAATGGAACGCTAGATCTCTTAAGCCTAAATGGCCAGAGATAATGCAAAGTTTGCAAAAAAAGAAATACGGTGTTATACAAGAGACCTGGTTACAAAAGGATGATATTCTATCCGATAATACGAGAATATGCCATCTTGATAGATTGGATGGATATGGTGGCACCGCTTTTATTATTCACAATACAATCTCCTACAACATCATTTTAGAACATAATGATAGCACAACCCAACTTCAGGCTATACAGGTTAATAATTACAATAGGCCTATTAATATTTATAATATATACTGTACTAATAAGAAGATAAACAATAATCTCTGGCACAATCAACTCTTCAGTAAGGACACAGGTTATACCTTGCTGTGTGGTGATTTTAATGCTCACCACCCATACTGGAATGCCACGCAAGCAAACAACAGGGGATGTAGAATATTTAATGAATACAACCAATCTCAATTCATACTATTAAATAATAATAAACACACCACTGTACCAACTATGTACCATCAGGCATCCACCATTTACCTCACCTTCACCCACTCCCAAACCTTCATGCTTTGATAGAAGAATGGGTGGTAAGTAATGATCCATTAGGAAGCAACCATCTACCAATTTTTATGAAATTTAATACTTGCCCTATTAGTTTAAAACTATGACATTAATTCCATGTGTGTAAAACTAAGCAATAAAAGGAACTTCAAAAAGGCTGACTGGGCGCTATATACAGAAACTGTAGAAAAACAGGTAAACGAACTACCAGCTATACCACTAGATGTACAATGGGGATGAAATACTCAATATCATAGAGTTAGCAGCTGACAAAGCAATACCAAGGTATAATATATCCAACAGAGCAGGTTTTACACCAAAAAAAAATGGTGGAATGAGGAATGCTCTCAAGCTGTTGCCCTTAGACGGTTAGCTTTTAAAAAGTTTAAAAATAACCTGACAGCAGGATAATATTAATTATCAATATTATCAAACCACACAATTGAAAGCCAGGGAAATTATCAGGAAAGCCAAAAAAGGAAGGATGGGAAAAATTGTGTCAGGAAATAAGTAGTAAAAATAATTCCTCATTTGCTTGGAAAATAGTTAAAAGACTAAAATCTTATAAAAAACGTAAGTACACCATCCATATTAGCAGACCAAAACTTATGTGAAAAAATGTATGTGTCACATAGTCCCCAGATCATGTACCAATGGAACATGAAGTAAGAGGTAGCTCTAGCAATAACTCTTCCGAAAACTCTGAAAAAATAGAAAATAGTTTTAGTATTAAGGAATTGAATGTAGCGATAGAATCTAAAAGGAAATATACTGCACCAGGTTTGGACGAAATATCCTACAGTATGTTTACGCCACCTACCAAATAATGCACGACTATACATACTGACAATATTCAACAATATTTGGAATGGAATCACTGATCTACCAAGTAAGTGGAAACAATTTAAAATTATAGCACTTCTCAAAAAAGATAAAAGACAAACAATTGGAAACTTCATATAGGCCTATAGCATTAATACCATGTGTTTTAAAACTGCTCAATTCTATGATTAAAAATAGATTGGAATGGTACATTGAAAAGTCAAACATCTTACCTAGTACTCAATAATGGGTTAAGAAAAAAAATAGGATGCAATGATTACTTGATAAATTTTGTAGCAGTTATTCAAACTTCACTAACCTTCAATGAAACAACTATTACAACCTCACTAGACTTATCCAATGCATATGATACAGTTTTTATACGAGAATTGATAAACAAGTTGAAGTACTACAACAGTCCATCAAAGTTTGTGACTTATATTAACTCATGGCTCATAAACAGACAAATGACTCTCATTAGTCCTAAGTTTATCATAACTAGGTATACTAATAGAGGATTGCCCCAAGGCAGTGTGCTCAGTCCTTTATTGTTTGCACTATATATAGCGCACATAAATGTTCATACCAAAACCTTGTAAAATCACTTCAATTTGCAGATGATATAATGATTTATTCATCTGGAAAACTTGTAGAAACAGTACGATCAAATGTTCAAAACGCACTAAGCAGAATCCAAAGGAACTTCAACCAACTTCACTTGGAGTTTAACGCTACTAAAAGCAAGGTAATAATATTCTCACGCAAGCAAAACACTAACGTCGAAAGACAGTTAATAATTAATGACCAAGTGATTCCTAACTGTAAATTGCATTAAGCTTTTAGGTATACTTATAGATAATAAGTTAAACTTTAAGAATCACATCAACAATACTTCCTTAAAATGCCAGAAAGATATAGGAATTATAAAATCCATTGTATGTGGTTCAAAGGGCGCAACACCAGAGTTTGCAGTGAATATTTATAAAAGTTTGATAAGAAGTAAGTTAGACTATGGATCATTTTTGTTTGGTCATGTCTGTAACAAAGAATTGAAGAAACTAGATGCAATACAAAACCAAGCTTTAAGAATATCATTAGGGCATTTAAGACCACTCCAATCATTGCTCTACAAACTGAAGCTAACATACTACCATTAAATATCAGAAGATCAATACTTACAGATAAGTTAGTTTATAAAAATATTATCAGAACAATGTCATCCTGCATACAGAAGTCTCATGTTTCCTCAACATGCTAACTGAATGGTAGACCATATTGGAGAAGGAAGACTAAACCATTGTATTTACACTCCCTTACAAAAATCAATTATTTTGACCCAAACTTATCACTTTAAAGAAAGCTGTAAAACCTTCTGGGACTTTAAACAACCTATATTAACAATGGACAATGAAATACAATTTGTCTTCACACTCGTATATCCAAAAAAAGGTAAGCAACAACACTATTGTAAAACAACGTTTTCTCGAAGTAACCTCAGAGAAAAATATACAAACAATCGCTAAAAATATATACAGATGGATCAAAAACCGAGAATGGTGCTGGTGCAGCGTTCTACATTCCAGAATTGGATATCAGAGGTAAATTCTCCCTGCAAGAAAGGAATATCCAGCTACTCAGCTGAGCTTATAGCCATATTGCAAGCAACCTTCACACTCGCCAAAATCAGACAAAAAGACATCATAATATTCTCCGACTCACAAGCAGCCATAAACAGCACTGAGTAACGTATACAACTTACTCCAAAGGGGAAGGTATTCCGGTGAGTATCATCCATAATGTAATAGACAGTGGCAAGAACGTCACTTTTCACTGGGTTCCAGCACAAGAGGTATTTATCATAACGAATATATAGATAACCTAGCAAAACAAGCCATAGCAGACGGCACAAAATTGTTCAATATTTACATCCCAACATCTGACTTCAAAGCCTATCATTAAAGGCAGTATGCAGTAGCATATAAGCAGGTATGCCAACGTACACCAAAAGCGGCATGGTAACAAAGAAATAGAAAGTACGACAGGCCATAGCCCTTGGTTCATCATGACAAACTTCAAAAGGTGGGAGATAGTCGATGTAATTAGAATGAGATTTGGACATGCTCGGGTCAATACAAAGTTGTTTGACATCAAACAATATTTCACACCACTTTGTTTAAGTTGTACCCTCGCTGAACGAGAATCCCTTGACCACGTTATTCTACGATGCCCAGCCTACGAGTTTGCGAGAGACCTGCGCTTTAAGATATTAAATAATCTACTTAGATCACATAATATGAATTTGATTGATATATTAAAACTTCATAACATAGAAATATACAAGGAACTCAACCAATTTTAAAACAAATAAAAAAACACATATAGCTTCAAAGACAGTACACCAACATATATGTCTTCCTGGATATATGTCTCCCTGGAAAAATAAATATTCAATGAAAATCCATAGTAACACAAAATAACATATGTATGGCAGAAGTTTAACCCCCAGAGAACCACGAGGCGTCATGGGAATTCACCCGAGCCTGTTTAATTAAACGAAGAGAAAAAAAAGAAAAAAAAAACTCTTATTTTAAAAACGTGCTTAAAAATATAATTTATAATTTGCAATTATGTATGTTTTCGTTTTGCTTCCTTAGACTATTACTTGTGTAAGCTGTAATATATTGGTCAAAAGAATCAAATAAATAAAACAATTATACATTTTCTCACATAATGCGAGTAACTTTGAGTGGAAAATTTAACATTTTTGAATGTATCAATATGTATGAGTCCCAAAGTGTTAGACGCAAAACCATACATTTAGCTAGTAATTTTTTATATGTGCATGTATTTATGATCAGTTATGATCTATCTTACATAAAATTGCAAACATAGATATAAGTTTAGCCACAAAAGTATTGTCCATAGGTACAAAACACAGGTTTCATAAAATTGTATATTTTTTGGATTAAACATTCCCCTAGTTCGAAAAGAAAATTTATATCAATAATAACAAAAAATAACCACAAAAAGTACATTCAAACAAATATAATCAATATTCAAAAGGACAAATAAAAGTTTTTTTACTCAGGTGACAGACAGCGGGTAACTAAGGCGGCCAGTGGTGGGCTTGGAGCATAGTGATGCCAATTAAAATGATGTGTACCAAAATTTCCGATGAGATACTTTTAAACGAGAAATATGAAAACTAAATGTACGTGGGGTGATGTGGACGCCAGTGTGCTCCTTTGAGGATTAATATATGGCCCTTTTACTCTTTAACACTGATAAATTGGTACCTGATGACTAATTTCAACGAAATTCAACTAACTTAAGTTTTGAAATATTATAGAACCCTATCGTATTAAATCACAGGTAGTGCCTCTACATTGCTCTAAAATAGTCTAAAAGTGTTACCTATTCAATCAAATAGACGGGATACTGGATAAAAATTGCAGGCCAAGCCGCTAGTTGCATATAAATATGCTTTATATACAAACAAATCTATTTCTGAAGTCTAGACTGAGTAAACTCTGTTGTATGATATAAAATAAATTTTAAATAGTAATTGCCAATAAAACATTGTTTGACATGTTTTACACCTTCCAGTAATCCTCCACGTGTAAATCTCTCTCGAACAACATAGAAATTATTTCTTATTTGAAGAAAGACGATATTTTCGAACAAATCGCACAAATCCCCGCCCTTTCATCATTTTCTCTTAGTCACGGTTTGTGGCGCTATGATTGACGGATTGAGCCTTATGGGCAAAGGACCTTGTGAGACTAAAATTAAGATGGCCGCACAGTACAACAGACACTCAATGCCAGAGAGCCCCGTACTAAGAGTGACTATAACGTGGTCTTTGGGCTGCAACTTCGGCTGCAACCCATGAGAAATGAGCAAAAGGGCCGTATGATTTCATGCTTACAACTGATTTACTAGGCAATACCCTTTAACACAAACTATTTTGAAATGAAATATTATAATAATTAAAGTTTTAAATATTATATATTGTCAATGGTTGTTTAAAGAGTGATATGCATTGTTCCACTCCCACAAAATTTTTGTATACTAATAATATCATTCTCCTATCCAGATATGTGCCTTAAATATATCAGGTTTCTTACCTTTACAAGTAATTATAGATCATAGACATCTCCTCACCTAGGAGAACGTTTTTATACTTTTTTACTTATGAGAAGTAACTTAATAACACTGTTCTTACATCAGCTACTAATGAAATCAACGGCTTGTATGGATATATGGGACAGCGATTTCATAAAATTAAAATAACTACTAGACATATATAGTGACAAATAACAAGATCATGATTAATGCACTCTGATACACACACACACACACACACACACACACACACACACACACACACACACTCACACACACACACACACACACACACACACACACACACACACACACACACACATATATATATATATATATATACCATTAAATTTTGTATAAATGGCAATAGCCTTATTTAATTTCAATAAACATTGAATCACAAAAAGTACTTGCTCCGCCGGGACTTTGTCCCGCGGAGCAAGTACTTTTTAATGATTCAATGTTTATTGAAATTATAATATATATATATATATATATATATATATATATATATATATATATATATATATATATATATAAGTATGGATGCGTGTAACTAGGAATTCCAATCTATTGATGCATCTTCAATCATACGTTTTAAAATCGAAAAGAAATAACTTTTATTACGTGACAAGTGCAGAAACTAAAATATTCCAAAATTAAAATTAACTTTATATAACTATTGTTAGTTTCACGTTATACTAACACTTAATCATGGTTTACCACACAAGTATAATTCCACTAGGGGCGGCAATAAACGGTCCCGTGTAAATGGGCCATTGTGAGTTGCTGTGCATCAGAAATTCAATTTGCTGTTATGGACCATCAAATTGGACTAACCAAAATGTAATAGTGTTCACATTCAAGCTTTTAAGAAGGTCAAACTACAAATTTTTTTCCAGGTGTTTCACGTTATTTACTGTAATACTTTTAATTAAATAGGAAGGTCGCATTATAAATTAGTGTTGCTGTTCGTCATCATTTTATTGATGCCTCCCTGTACTTCAAATCTTACATAAATTTGCCAATTTTATAGAAGTTAATCTGTATGTTTTCATAGCAATCTTACCCCAATAACAACGCTTAAAAACAATTTCTTCCTGCACATTATATGTAATATAGAACTTAAATCTAAAAAAATCACGTAGATTGAAGGTGCAGTTATAGTTTTTTAAAATGCATCTATACCACTTATACCATACCATACCATTTATAGCTTATGGAAATAATTTTTTAAAATTTAAAATAGTTTAAGTTGAACATGCTCTTAAATAATATTTATATTCAATCATATTAGTTATTTATATATTTAAAAATGCCACTCCCTGAAATAGTACATATTATTAATATTTCTTTTTGTCAACAGGCATTTTAATTAATTGCTTCAATAAAAATGGCCTAATTGTCCAATTTGAATGCTTCTTATTTCATGTATAATCATAAGATGACTGTGCATTCTTTTTCTCTACTAAGGGTTATTTTTAAGGGCTTTGAATAAAATATTAAATATACTTTTGAAACCACAACCGATTTCTCCACATTCAGTTTATTACAAAACATCTGAATAGCGTAGCAAAACCTATTGGAGCTGGACAAAATTTTATTTTATCTTCCTCTACATGTCAGTTTTTATTTGCCTGTACGGAATATCGAAAACGAACTGACATAAAAATAGACTGAAATTGTGAATACAGGCAACACCTTTATCGGACACGCTTCAAAGTAAGTTTTTTTATATTGTTAATTGGGGTATAAATTATGCCATAAAAATACTTTAAAACAATATAAATGTAATTACACATATCAGGATCATTTAAAACTTGGCATATGCCATTAAGGAGATTGAATTAAAAAGTAGTAACCAAAACAGTTGCTAACGTAAATTGACTAGTAGAATGATACCAGAGGCCCAAAGTTTCCAGACGTCGACAGTATGAGAGGTCACAGCGTATACAGCAGTTGTGTGTGTGATGCGAGGTCATATAGGGTTATATAACTGCTCCATGTGGATGCAGGTTCTAAACAAAATATTGCGCTCAACCATTTTAATTTAAAAAATTTTGTGATTTTTCAATTATTACTTTTCAATTCCTTAAAGTAAACGTCAAGTTGTATTGCTTAGTATGTACAATATTTTTAATTTTCCAATTCATTATTGAAAGTACAAATGTACAATGTACAAATCCATCCAATACTACAAATGTAAGTACAGCTTCACGCCTCTTGTCATTATGGAAGGGTTACTGGTTCGCTAACACAAATCAAATAAAAAATAACAGTTCATTGTATGTTAGATAAAGTTTAGAATATATATTATATAAATTCAAGAAATTATCAATTGTTTATTTGTGGACCTACTGTATTATTAAAATTATGGAAAATAAATTGACATACGCTTTACAACAATGATACTATTATTTAATACCTCTCAATTAGTAAGATTAAATCAGACGTTTAGTCAAGAAGCCACTTTAAGTTGTTCAATAATTTATTTGATGGCCTACAGATATCTTTTTTAATTTCCACGGAATCTCGTGTAGGGAGTAATACACTGAACGAGGGAATGTGCTAAGTAAATCTTACTAAGGAAATTGAAACGCCATCCCAAATATCCTTTAATGTATTACACATATTGAAACGATTTAAATAAAAAAACATAACTGAGCTTACTTTAACAAGTTTATGGTGTATATTGTGCGGAATTTCTATTTATATCTTATTTAAAAATATTTTCGTAGCTTCTATTTACAGATATTCAACACATGAGTTGTAGTATCTCTAAAAATGGAATTTAAATATTACTGTCTTTTGAATAAGTAAAACGCATTATTTTCTAATCGGGTGCTTTGAATGCATATTACTTTTATACTGACCTATGGAAAACTTAGGATTGTTAAAGTTGTTTTTCATGATTTTAAATCTTTGATATAACATATATATTCAGTGAGTTGGAAGTAATCATAAATGAAACAGAAAAATAATTTTGAGTCGTTAAATCAGAGTAGTGGACAAATTTGTTTTTTTCTAATATCAATCTCTCTTATTGGATTATTGGAGAATATTAGAAGAGGAAAGTATAATTTACACCACAGTCTCGCAAAAATTACAAAACAATATGTGTAGGGTTTTTGAATTTTGTATAGCATATAATATAGATTGTAGCAGCAAAAGCATAGGTGTGGCTAAAGCAGTATTAAACATTAATGTAATAATAAAAAAAATTAAAAAAACCGTATTTATGTGGCTTAAAGAAAAATTCAGAATTGAACATCATTGTTGGTTCTCTAAACGAAGTATTCTAATATTTTAAAAATTGCAATTGTTCAAAAAAACAATACTTTCAAGGGGGTACATTTTTAATTTAAACAGTATTTTAAGACTAAGGATTTCCATACATTTATAGATCAATTTAAAATTCCTAATGAGATGTTTTGTGTAGATAAGTCAATTCAGTAAACGTTTCAGCGTTATTTTATTTTAATTAACTCTATTATTCTTTTAATTGTTTATTGAGCTAATGTCATTTCTCACAGAAACATAAAAATACTAATATGAAGTAATATCGTTACTAAAATTTCAAATCTATTTTAGTTTAATTTCAAGGCCACATTACATAAAAAAAGGCTTTGTTTTCAAACAGATTTTAACCAAGGAATGTTAAAATTGTCTTGTTTTTAGTTAAGTGATCTAAAATTACTGTTTGAAAACAAAGTTTTGTGAAGCTTTTAAATATGCATTGCTGATATATAAATGAACTTATTTATAGTAATGCGTTTATTGCTTAGCGTAATTTTTTCAAAAGAGATTTAAGTTATTTAAAATAAGAGCTTAGATACAGTTTGTTAAAGCCTTTAATTAAAGGTTTTCGTTCGACAGTTCCGTTCCTTTAATTACAACCTGATGTGATGTTTCAGTTTCAAAGGGATTCACATTTGTGTAAGTCTATAAAAATATGGTAAGCGCGTTTCTCTTAAAGTGAGAAGTTAAATAAGGGATTAATAACATTATAATATTTAGTAAATTGTAAGTACAACCTTTTTCAAAGGAAAACATTCATTATGGTTTAATGTAACTGCAACAATAAAGTCATTTTTCGCAAGTACATACATAAATATAGAGTTTGATTAAAATATGCCTTAAAACATGCTTTTATTTATTTAATGTTGATACTTTGCTTACTTAGACTTTATTTTAGTACCTAAGTAACAAAATGTAAACGACTGTACACCAAAAATAGTCTCATTATCCATATTTATCGTTGTAGATGTAAAGCAAAACCAACGAACTATACTACTGGAACGCGCACTGCCCATTAAGCCACATGTTGTGTTTTCCGGTCGCACACAGCTGTGCATTACTGGTGTATCCATGGACTTGCAGGCGCTGAAAGTGGGCAAGAACTCACCGAGTTGAGCGGCGATCGACGGGACGATACGGCATCACGCCTTTTCATGCCGAAACACAAATCATTGTTTTTATTTGCATTGTTGGCAACTCTTCCTGTTTATTCCTTCAAGACGTCTGATCTGAGCAACTCAACTAGTTTGTTTTCCTTTTATTTGTCAATGTTAGTAATGTTTTGTTATTTCGTGACATGGTGAAGAGTTGCTCTGCGTACAACTGCACGTCCAAATGGACTAAAGGCAGCCACATTTCTTGTCACGAATAAGTTTCTTACTATATCAACCATGTCATTATTTACCTTTAACTTCCAAAATAGTAATTTTCACCAATATTATGTTCTGTAATGCCAAATTATTAACTGGGTTATCCAAATAATTATAAGTTAAAAAGGACTGTTAATGAGTACATTAATAAGCTATCGTTTTTATTCATTACCAATAATTATATAGTTGAATAAAACATGCTTATCACTCAATTATTTTATCCGCATTGATCCAAGATATCAATGTTGGTCGTTATATCACTTATGAATGCATAAACTTATGTCATTGCTAAAACAGTATATACTGACCTACTCTACTTTATAATTATGGGAAATTTGTGATTTTCAGCTACCTGTATTTTATTATTTGTTTGTTTGTTTTGGCTTTCCATTGAATGATGACAATTTACTAAAAAAGTGGATTACTGCGACAAAGAGAAAAATTTTTAAGCCAACAAAACATACTGTTTTATGCAGTAAACATTTTACAGAACATGATTACCCACTTAATTTTGCCCATCACACTACGAAAATTTCTCAAAAATGAAGCAGTTCCAACAGTTTTTTATTTTCCATCTCATATACAACAGCCACTGGAGAAACGAAGGAGGATTTTGTCAGAAAGAAGGTGTTTTCAAGGGGCATTTAACCTATGACGAATTCACTGGAAGCCACGGGTTATTTTTAATTAAAACTGTAATTAAGCTATTTTTTTTTAATAATATCTCATCACATCGCAAAACAAAAAAACTTTTGGACATTACAAAATCACCCAACTTAGGAATAAGGCAAAAGTTGTAAAAATAATTTTATTTTCTAACACGTAGATTAAGTATGTCATGTTTGTAAATTTTATGTAGTTTACTTTGAAAATAAAATACTATCAATAAAAATGTTGTTTTTTCACTTTGGGAAATATTTTAATCTTCGTTTTACATCTTTTACAGACATCTTCGTTTCCAACTTTATAAGTAAAATACCAAGTCAAAATCTCAGTTATTTTGATATTGTACAAAAAATCTGTCCTTTTAAACTAAAAATAAAAATTCACGGTAAAAAAGCAGTTATCAACATTTGTAATAATAAATAAATGGTGGTATCTAACAATATTATTAAGTCTAGAAGTGATGTTAGATCATTACTATAATGCCTGCCATATGGCGGAGTGAGTTCTTGGCCCATTTCCAGCGCCTGCAGTTTCGGAACGCAGCCCAGGATTTCGGCTCGGTTTCTCCGCCCCAGAGCGCGTTCCATTGTTATAGTTCGTTGAGCAAAACATCATAATTGTTAATGGAGAAAATAATTTATAATAATGGTATTCTAGTTACATAATTAGTTTATTGAAAAATAACTACTACAAGCACAATATTTGCGTTATATTACCGAACTTATTAACGTAAATTTTGAGTTTAGCTACGGTTCACGATACTCTTAGTATTGAATGTCTGCAATCGATGCTGTTACTTAACTCCTGGAATCTGAATCATATTCGTATGAGGAGATTAAAAAGTCGGCGAAGAAGAAGCTCAGATGAACTCCTTACATCGTTTCGACATAAGAGACACCTAGACTACAAAGTAAAGGCAAATCTAAAAGAATAGGTACTCTCATTGTATGCTCAAAAGACAATTGAGTCAGTACGATATTCTAGATATGATGTATAAGGACGGTTGAGCAAACGAGTACTCTACTGTGAAAATGGTCTATTAAACTTGACATATTATAAGTTTAGAATTGGAAATTTGTTTTTATTATGTTTTATTATCTCTCAACTTAATCATTTTATATTTCTGTTTTTATATGTACAGTGGACTAACAGGTTTTTTGTTTACCGAAACACGATATGCTTCTTATGATATAGCATATTTCAATATGAAAACTTTCAATACAAAGTTCGCAATAGCACAAATCGTTACGCAATAATAAATAACTAATTACAAAATTAAAAAAAAGTAATAGGTAAAGGTTTATTGACAGGATTAAATAAAATTACCTATGTAAAAAGGACGTTTCTCCCAGAAAATGATGTCCACCTGTATCCACAAACCGGTACGGCGCCGTCAGTGACCAACACTCTCTAATCCCTGAATATCCTAATTACAGTTGATGAATATAAGACAGTAAGCACTAAAGTTAAATAAAACTTTACAACTTATGAAATAAATTAAATTTAAACAACTGTTAAAAATTTTAACAAAAAAATAAAAATTAAAAACTAAAACATATTTTTAATATGAGAAAAGTAAAATTTATTCATGACAGATACTACGCATTATTTTGTTCTTTAATGCAATAAAGTAAAATCAAACAGCACTTAATTCCGTCAAACGCAGAATATGATATTATTTTATAAAAATTTTGTATTCTCTTAAAATACGGGAATAAGTATTCAATTACGTCACTAAGTTACTTCGCTGGCGAGACAACTTAAATACCTGTAACTATAATTCATACTTTCATAAATGTTACAACCTCTCATATACATAAACATGTATAACATTGTTCACTACTCGGAGGCTAATACATCAATCAATGTCCATCGTATCTATCAACTAATGGTCCAATGTATGGTGTGACTATCAATATTAAATTGACGGATTTACTATTGCTATGAGATAGGTAATAAAATAAATTTCCATTTTTGTTCAACATGAAAAACTAGCAGTTACCGTGTCTTTGCATATAATTTCATTTTTTTAACAGGAACACTATGAGCATATCATTTATAAATAGCGTTGTAAACAATCTTGAGATAATAATAGACTGAAAGATAAATAACTCCGATTTCAGTAAGAATTTTACTATTTTAGACTTGTAAATTTGATTTTTAATAATGTTTATTGGGTGATTCCAGCAGTAAATGCTTTATATACTTTCCAAAATAATGATCTAATCCGAGTTGTTTGAACATAACTGTTTGTACAGATTAATAAGCTTTGTGGTATATATATAATTATACGAAACAGATGGTACTAATATTTAGTAAAGAATAAATTGTATTATTTCTCATTATAGGTAGCTATGTTTGTACAAAAATATCTATGTATAAAAATTCCCAGTTTAAGGAGAAAAAGCCAAGTTAAATGTTAAAGTTAAAATATTTCAAATAAATAATTACCATATTGGCAGATCATATGAATGTTGCCTACAGATCTTAGCCAAGGTAGAGGTTTGAGTTGATGCAATATATGCAACAGCATCACCCCGAATAAGTAGGCAGATGATCCAAAAAGGTATTATACAATATTTTCTTGGGTTACAAAAAACTAATAATATAGTACAAAATTTAAGAATCCCTTTTTAGATATACAATCTATTTTCAAAACTAAAATTATATATAGTAAGGCCCTGGGTTTGAATACATTTCTTATATGTCCTCAATTATTACCTATTCATAACCAAATGCGATTGACAATAAACACTTTTTAGGTTGCCTTTCGTGTGAGGGACAAACAAAGCGCTGAATGTAAATTCTAAATATTTCAAAAACTGTAAAATGTAGCTCACTTAATAAAAATATAACAAATTTTTAAAATAACATTATCTCTAAATAAAAGAACGTAATTTATCATTTGCCTTGCAAATGTTTCATTATATTGGTTTAAGTACCAATCGCTTACATATTAGGGAAAATAAACACTGGGCGTCATCCAAGAGGGAAGACGGAAAATTGGTTTTACAACATATATTGGCTAATAACTTCAATAATAAAATTGCTACTGATTGAAAGTTAATTTAGAATTACCAGACGATTGCTATTTACTGAAACGTCCTCTTTACTTATAATGTAAGTTTTTTCCAAGTAAACGGTTTTACCTCCTGCGTGGTTGCTCAGAGATTCAATTTGCACTCTATTTACAGATCCCAGCACAGCACTATCCATTTGATCCAAAGTTTCAATAATTTGCATGCTAATAACCTATAATGAGTTAAATATAATATAAATAAAATATACATTTATAATTTTAAGTGAATACAAATAAAAACTGTATTCTGTTCTATTTAATAATTAGTGTAATAATCACACGTACATTGACATGGTAAAATTAATATTGAACGAAAAAAAATCGTGCTACAAAAAATGCAATGTAAAAGTGAACTGCTTGGTAATTAAAAGCATATAAAATTATTATTTGGAATATTAAAATGAATGTAAGTTGCATTTATTGTAATAAAGCTATACACAAATAAAAAAGTAATTGTAATAAGATAAAATATATCCATCCTCAAAAGCATTTACAGAAAAATATGTATCCAAGTTTGAGGGGCATATATTGACAACAAATCGTCTACTCTATAAATATATGCGTGTTTATATGTATAAATATGTACATATATACAGACTTACAAAACATTCTACATGCTTTAATTTAGAACATATATATATATATATATATATATAGCATAATTATTAACACTACTCTATTCCAGTCTCTAGATTACCACTACTGTCGTCCACAAAATATCATTATTGGAGCTTCTGGGAAACGGGGTTGTCAGTTTTAAAACGCATAAAATCATTTTCAGTTCCTTTATTCTACTTTAAAAGTGAGATAAATTGAAAATATTATAAAAGGATCCACTCTTTGCTATTTATATATGCTAAGACACACGATACCTTATCTAGTGGTGATATACATATTTCCAGAATAAAAACATTTAAGGAGCTCATTGTACTATGTGTGTTTTTGCAAAGGGAAGGCAAAACGCTAAAAAAGTTTTAAGGTTAAACATTACTTTCTATGTATTATACTAAATGTTCGCTTGCATTTATGTTTTTTTTTTTAATCTATAACAATACAAAATTTTAAATTATTTATATTTATATTGATCAATACAAATACAATAAAAGTTATTATAAAAATCACAACCAAGAGCAGGTATTAGGAATTATTACATCAGCTTCAGCGAAACCTATCATTCGTCGGGATATACAAATTTTTTTGTCTTGTCTGTCCACACGATATCTCTAAAACAAACTAACCGATTGACTACAATCTATAAGACTACAAATTGTTCATGAAGCTTCATTTCTACATAGTAACATAAGTAACACCTCATAAGTAACACTGAGTTCGATGATAGTGTATGTCACTCCATGAGATTTAAATAACGGTTAGCGAATATTTTTACATTAGTCTTATAATCAATAATAAAATAATAATAAATTTATAAACATAGTAAGAATATTAGTACAATTATAAGGGATTTTTAAAAATGTGGCGTAATACGAATTTTGTTTTGATTAACCCGATACATGTAACATAATTTTTATTTTGATTTGGTGTATATAGTTATACTTTAAATAAAGCATAAAACTTGTAGTGTGGCGCAATGACATTTGAAAAAAGTGCAAACAATTTTAAAAGATTAAACATAGCTCAGCTTTATGTATACAAAATGTTAAAAAATGTTACATCTTTTAATTATACTGTAGCCTAAAACATCATGAACTCAATTTATGCAGTCGTAACCAGATCTATAATAACAAAAGAAGATTTTTAAATAAAATGCTTGTCAAGAACATACTAATGTATCTGCTACTTATTATTATGAATGGGCGAGTCTTAGTCTTTGTGTTAACAGCTCCGTGTTTTTATCTAGAATAACTCAGTTTACTAAACATACCGAGGTATTTACATAATGTCTGTCAACATACTCTTTCATCTCAAGAGAGACACGTCTTCTCTTTCTATGTCAAGCAATCCGTGTGGGGGATCTTTTCATTAATCTTAACTTTAATGTAAAGCCCTTAAACTATACCGGTGAATTTTAATTTATACTACATAATAACGATGTTAGTGCCTCCTTAACCCCGTTACTTACTGACAAACTATAGCAGCCTTATGTTCACAACGGGAAATAATTTTTTAAATCACAACATAAATCTAATACTTGTACCTCTATATAAATCATAATCAAGTCTAAACAGTGTACATTACAGTATTGTATGGATATTACAATATATATTACATAACGGTATGCTTAAATTAAACGTTATTCAAACTCTATATTTACTATCATAACATGCTCATAAATTGTTTCAAATACATCTCTTCTTCTTACAGAACAATAAAAGGTCATTAAGAGCACTAAACCTCTTTCAAGAATTCACCGTATCAAAAGCTTTATGATCGAACTGTAAATCGCTAAGTTAATTTGGGAATGTTATCCTATCCGCCACAAAATAGTAAGAATATACTGTTGTCAGATTCAGAACGGTATTGCATATCATCGACTTTTACTGCAATTATATTTGCTACTTTCATGTAATGATCGAGAATACATTGTCTTTTTCAGCCCGGAATTTTCATACAGGACTAGGAATACCAACCTCTTTATCTCGCGAGTCTCTCTTAAATATACTCTGCTAAAAACTCCATAGCTCACTTGCAAGGCCTGGGTGCAATCGCAGTGTCAGAAAAGTAATATATAAAAGTACTGGTCAACATAGTAAGAAATCCTGGGTTCTGATTCCCAAATAGCAATAAATTACGTTCTCTCCTCGTGCTCTTCTATTGTGTTGTTCGCAAAACAGAACAAATTCTCAAATATGATTCAGTACTGAATCTTATGCAATATCCGGTCTTATGTTTTTCTCTTATTACAGAAAAAGGAAAGGTTTCTCAGTAAACGTAAAGAATAAAAAGGAAACTCTGCAAATACGCTTTCTTTTTCGTACTTTAGGGCTTTGACCATGCGTCTTCTTGTAGAGATGAAATGAGCATTTTTCTGATGGATAACTATATGCAACACATCAACGAATTGACAGTAATACACATGAGAACTTTTGGTGAGAGACTGCCTGTAACGTCATAATAGCTTGCACTCCCGCAGAATATCACCTGGAATTAGGTAATAGGTAATTTCTTATACAAAATAAAGTTGAATAAAATATATTAACTAGGAAGCTATATGAACATTATAAGTGAGTTTATTACCATAGTTATTATAGTTTTGACATAGTAACTTTATTTTTTTTTGTACTCTTTGACGTGACTTGTTTCTACAAACCAGTTATAGTTTACTAAAAAAGTCTCAAAATAAAATCTAAATAAGTTAAATATATTTTATGATATAAATTTAAAATAATACGGACACAATTCTTAATAAAGTGGTCACAAACATAATTTGTTACATATATTACGGATATAATCAAATTAAGAAAAAGAAAATTAGCTCACGTTTATCGCGGCTTGGTTTTATTCTAGGATTTATATCCGGCTTAAATGGGTTAACAGCTTAATGGTACCCAACGTACATTATCTCTTAACTGGTTAAATTAAATTTATATCTAGTTATGTTCAGAAAAGGAACATTCACACAATGAATAGACTATTTTAAAATT
Organism: Homalodisca vitripennis; assembly: GCF_021130785.1. Lineage (NCBI taxonomy): Eukaryota > Metazoa > Arthropoda > Insecta > Hemiptera > Cicadellidae > Homalodisca > Homalodisca vitripennis. Next base: position 22,312 of record NW_025783668.1, read on the forward strand.
ATTATTATGATAGTAAATGGTAATTGATAACATTCGTTGTGTGTACATGAGACATATTACGATAATACAATTTTAATATTATTTTAACTCCTTAAGATAATTTTAAAATATAAATTTTCTTTTTTTTTTAGTTTATTTATGTTGTTGTAATTAACGTATGTGGTAAGGAGGGTTAATCATAATGTAAAAATAAAAGCAAAGTACTCAAGATAAAAAACTGTTACTGAGCGCAACCTGAAAATCCTGACTCTAAAGATTGATTCCCACATATCATGGTATTGGAAACATTTACTAACATTATACGCCATCTTTAGTGTAAGGTGGTTATGTAAAATGACCTTTTTCTATGGATTTAAGTATCCGTAATGATGTAATAATACAGCCGAGAATTAAGAACAAAAATCTACAGAAAATTCTACTCTCAAAGAATATAAACTTTCGCACTAATCTACGAAGACTATACGCTTATGATTTTATCGTTTTAATTTTGATCCTATACCTAATATATTATCTGAATACTTATTAACTTATTACACTTAATAACTATTATCTAAATACAGCCTAGCGGTATTTAAATCAATCTAATATAAATTGTAAATGACTGACATACCATCACTCCTCGTATATATCATATTGATTTAACGGTTTCCATTGTTGCAGCTATTGTTTCTCATACAGTCTCACAGTATTTGTGTATGTATGTGTGTGTTGATTGTGTATGTTTATGTATAAAATGTACTTTAACAAGTGTAAACCATGAGTGTTGGTTATATTTTTTAGCAAAGGGGCTGAAACAATTTTCAATGACAATGATTCTCTTTAAAGGTACTCTTTAAAGGCATACTCTCTATGTTTACGCGTTTGAAAGTAATTTTGAGGCCTAGTTTTTGTTTCTCATTAAACTCATTAATTAAACGGCTGCGACGACCGATGCTGGATACGTCTACATGAATTCCGAGTTGTGGAAAACCAAACGACAATTATGTAACCAAGATACGAAATTAATAATCACAATCTTATTGCTTCTCAGGAAAGATTTAAAATAAGTTTTTAAAATCTATAGGTAAAAATGTGTATTCCCATGGACACATGCAAAATTATAATAAAACATACTTCAAATTTACAAAGTACAACAATAATTATGAAAGTAGGTATTTAGCTTATAATGCTGCGTTTTATTGAAAACTATATTAAATAAAAATATAATTTGAAATCAAAAATGAAATATTTATATTTATTCCATCCTCCGAGTGATGCTAGTCCACCGTTGCAACTGGTAGAAGGGAGAATCTAGTTTACTTTTCATTTGGCAGCTGTAGCAGTCATTTGAATGTGGCACGTAGAAAACGTGCAAGTCATATCAACATACCCAAGATCCCTTTACTATGCACTAAATATTGATAAATATAATATCTTCAATTGATTAGCTGAACGATATCGAAGTCTACATTTAGAGGGGTCTTGAATAAATGGTGTTAAATAAATTGTTTTATTATAAAAACTAATATGATTCAACGATGAAGTTTTTATTATGTGGCAAGATATCTCAAGGGTTTCAACTGTAGACTTTACATTTTGCATTCACCTTGATTTTTATAGATACACAAGAATGAGTTGTATGGTGGGACACTCCCAACCGTCAGATTCGGTAGAGCATCATTGAAACCTGTAAATCCGTTGGAAAGTACAAATACTATTTAATACGACAGAGGAATGTAAAAATGTATGTTATGAACGATTGCTCCTCATATATCTGTACGCATGAAATTACAAGAATTAAATGAGGTAATATGCTTGAAGCTTCAGCGTATCATGTTATTTTTCAGTGACAACCATATATGTTTCGTCTTGTCCACCGGTTCCTGTGCCACCGGCTCATTCCTAGGACATTCATTCTGGTCTCTGCTACAGTGAAGGTCACTCTGCGGAATTTTGATTGGCTTAACTCGGGCGTTGGCGAGTTTTTACCTTGCTTCGGTAAACTTCTATATTGTACTCACTTAGGTAAGCTCTCCTCTGCGGAAGCTAGTAACTAAGTTAAGCCAATGATTTTGAACTTATAACATTTTGTTGTCATTGAATAGCTTCTGATTATGAATATGATACCTGAAGAAACAAAACGGTTTTTAGATGATATAGTACAGAAGGGTGATCTTGAAACAGTAACAACCGTAATCAGTTAGCTTAACTTTCAATATGACCACATCTTCTTATAATAACTTATTTGTTGTGGTTCATTCAAAATGGTACTAACTAGTCAAGAACCCTTGCACTAAACTCAAACTTACATCATCCTGAAATACATAAATGGTTGAGATTTCAGCGCTTGATGTCCATACCATAGCCAACAAACGGCAGTGCCGTACCTATGGAAACCCCATGCTATGAATGAAGTCGCAAAAAACGATTCCTCCGTAAACAAAGAATACCTTATAATATATTTGTCTGGTTATTGCAAAAATTAATTTAAATGGAGGCCTAGATGGTGCGCAATTTTCGTACCTACATTGCTTGAAAATGCCTACGCAAGAAGTATGATTTACTCTGCATCGTAGAGTGGCATATATTTAAGCCTGTTTAACGTATGTTTCGATCATCTCTTTAGTGCGTATAGCCATTCGTCTAACAGTTGGGTTCAGGATTAAAATGGGTAACTGCCTGAGTGAAGCTTCTTTCATAAAATGTACCGGCCCACGCTCTGTGGGGTGGTGACTACTTGCTCAGTCCAGGGACTTTTCTCCAGGTCTCTGCCTCAGTGGAATCCATTCTGCGAGTATCGGTCCCTTAAGGTTTTCTTATCTTATCAGAATCTAAGCCTTTACTTAATGTTTTAAACCATTTACGAGCAGTAGTTGTTTGTTACGCTTCCCGCCATCGAAAAATCTTAGCGATAGTGTAAGAAATCATTGTTGAACCCTAAATAAACCATGCCCTAATGAGAAATAGGAGTATATGGCCGAGCGGTCTAAGACGTAGAGCTTTGGATCTGAGCTAGAGATCCAAATCCTGCTGCACTTTTATCAGTACTATTAAGTACTTAATGTATTTCCTCCTTATTCTTTATAGGGTGCTCACACTGATTAGTGACCCATCAGGAAGGGTATAATAAGGCCTAAAATATGATCGGTCTCCACTTTTTATTGATAAAATCCAAATAAAATTATGCTATTTTTAAAAAGACTAATTTAAAATGTTGGTAATGACTTACTATTTATTTTATATTCTTGTTCTAACGGAATCATAATTATGGCTATTATATTAAATCCATCGAAGTGCTTACGTGTTTTCTAGAAAAAAATTTAAAAATATAATTTTCTAATCTAAAATTAAAACAAAATATACATTTATATATATATATATATATATATATTATGCTCCTGTATGTGGGGCATTTCTATACTGTTGTCAGCGCTGGATATTTTGCGATCCATTCGAAAGTCACTATGTTTCACACCTGACAAATATATTGTCGACAGTGAGTAGTATATTCCGATCTGTACGAGTGTTGTGTCTCGCGTAACTGTTGGTAACGGGAATACCATTCAAACCCTGAACAGGTAAATATTTACGCGTTATTATATTCATTAAATATATTTTCAACCATCACTAAATAATAATCTTTTATTCTAGCTACAATGACGAATGTCATTGCAATTTCAAAATATCAGTAAGATTATTCTGGATATCAAAATAAGATAGCGATTGTCGTGATTGGATTAAGATTTAAGTTTTTACTTTCTCTCTAACAAAAGTTATTGTAGAGATAAAGTTTGAATTTTTTCTTTGCAGGTTTTGAAGTCTGTGTATATGTATGAAATTAGTCATTATCCATGACTTGTCTTTCACCTAATTCTAAAACGTCGTTAAAATGTATATATGTCGGGTAACATTTTATAAAATGATTTTCTTAATCATTATTAAAGAAGTGGAGTTGGGGCTATCAAATTAAAGTTTGATTGCTCAACCTCACTTATTAATATTATAGTGAGTATCCGGTTTACCTATGGGTGGAGTTCTCAGCCTAATAATTAGCAACATATTTATGGACCACTATGAAGACATTGCTTTTGAAAATTGGAGTATTAAACCCAAAATTTGGTTACGGTATGTTGATGATGTCTTTTGTGTATGGGAAAATAAAATTAACATTCAAGACGAATTTTTAAAACACATCAATTCAATTAGACCATCGATAAAATTTACTATTTAAAATGAGGTTAACAGTGAAATTCCATTTCTTGATATTTTTGATAACAAAACAAAAGAAAACACAATTAAAACCACATAATTTTACAAGAAGACTTTCAGTGGACAGTACCTTAATTATAATTTAAATCAACCTCAACATGTAAAAATTGGATTAGTACACAAGTTTGTTCCAGAAGATTAATAATTTGGTAACTGATAACAAAGATAACATTTTTGGAGAAAATTATACTACAGAACTTTTGATTAAAAACAACTACCCTCCGTCAATTATTGAACGAGCTAAGGCTAAAAACAAAAGTTGCAAACAAATTACCAAAAAAGGCAATCCTAATTATATCACTACCATAACTATTCCTTATGTAAAATGGAACATCAGAAAAAATTCGTAGGATAAATTACAAATTTAACATCCGCACAGTTTTTAAGTTCCCAAAATAATATAATAAGCTACTTAACAAAATTAAAACCGAAAACAAACATCAAGAAACCAAGGAATGTGATATATAAAACTGACTGTGGTTGCAAAAAGACGTATATCGGCCAAACATCAAGAGTTTCGAAATTAGGGTAAAAGAACAAATTTATAATATAAAAAAGAAAAACATTGAAAAATCTAAATTAGTTGAACATGCAGTAAAGGAAAATCATCATATAAATTTTGAATCGTCTAGTGTAGTGTTTAAAGAATCTTCCTGGACTAAAAGAAATAAAATTGAAAGTGCCTGTATGACAGTTTTAAAAGATAATTGTATTTCCCAACCTTCCGTAAATTTCAGTGATATTTTTATACCATTAGTGAAAAAAGAAATCCATTCCAAAATTATGAAATTGCAAACCATATTTTTCTACATAATTTTTTATAGTTTATAAGTTTTTTGGTCTTTACAGTTAGTTTTAAATTTTATTATATTTTATCATATGTTTATTCTATTTTACTCTAGGGGAAGTTTATAAGCATGACCGTGTGGGGATCGCCGCCGTGAGGAGTGGAGGAGAGTTGAGCGCGTGGTGGCAACAATTCTAAAGTAAGGGGAGTGAATACGGTGCTATCTAACCCTACTGAGAGTTTTTCGGGCTCCCGGCTCATAGTGGGTGGCGGCGAGACCGAATCATTGGATAATGTTTGCATCACATTTCTAGACCCTTATTGTTACTTACCACGGTGGTCTTTTTATGATGAGTAATTTAGTATGAGGAGAACCTTGAAGGAATATTTGAACATTTCTAGACTCTTTTGAAGTTACGGGCGACGGAACTATTTATGACTGTGGGAAATTCAGATACAGTGAAATGTTTTGGAAATATTCGGGACCACCAGCCGCGGGTATGTACGTGATTCTTAAACAAGATGACTATGTTCTGCCGAAATTCACCCTGCTGCTGGCTGTTGTTCATCAGCTCACCCTTCTTTAATTAAGTTCGCAGAGTAGAGATAATCCTGGTGGTAAGAAAAGGGTTCTTCATAAATTGAGGTATTAAGGGTAGGAATTTATATTATTCCTTGATCTTCCAAACGACGACAAACAGTTTCAGAATTGTAATTGTTACGCTTTGTTAGCCAATTTAAAATCATTCAATGGTACTCATATACTAACCGTTGTGTAAGCTTACAGGATTTACGATACGTAGATACAATTATACACCTACAAAATTTTCAAACTGACATAAGCCCCCTAGCTTGCTAAATTAAAAATTAATATAAAAACTGGTTAAACTAATTTGTCAATATTACACAGTAGAATAAGAAAAAAACTCAGTTTTTATCTCAGCCAACTTGTAATCAAGCTTAATTTAATTGATGAATATTTATCTTAAAAAATAAGCAATAACGCCAAAGATTACCACACAGCAATAGGTTTAATCATAAACAAAAAAACCCCGTTGGTCTCGATGAAAATTATTTATATGTTCTTTTCCGAACACTTACAACCCAAATATCAAAATTGGTCCAGGATTCACTTTTAGGTATGTTTTGCGTATTTCTTAACTTTCTTAGCGCCGTAACTAAAAGAAATTGGCCAATTGGACTTATTTTGTTCCTGCCTTCCAAAAATTCGTCTCAGCGTACTTCCAGAAATTCCAGTTCTGCCTTCTACGACAGCACGCTGTTTTTTTAAAACTTTCTTTACTTCAATTTAATAAAGTGGTTGTTGGTTTCTGCTTCCCGTTTTCAATAAAAATGTGGGATAAGCACTTCTCTTGCTTGGCCGTTGTATAACCTTTTCTACCAATGCCTCCAATTTTACTATTTTACATTATGATCCATCTCAAACTCATTACTTAAAACGTAATGAGCACAACGCAATTAATTCACAAATTGTATTAACCAACTCGTGAATT